>NW_024100105.1:22500-158680 GCF_016545835.1 Crotalus tigris | reverse complement strand
ACGAAAGGCACAACCCCAAGAAGAACGCCTGAAGGGTACCAGATTCCCCAGCCAGAATAGGGTAGGTTTTTGCGCTTCGCGAAGAAGCATCTGTAGAACAGGCACACACAAGCCCATGAAGAAAAAGCTGTCACTCAACGTGAATCTACAAGGGGTTCCATTATCTATGGAACTAGACACAGGGTCTGCCCTGTCCATCATTTCATTGCATACATTTAGGAAGATTTGTTCCAGTAGTGGGTCTAAGGCCAAGTTAAGGCCTTCTGATATTGTATTAACAGATTTACAGAACTCAAGAGTGTGTGTTAAGGGGGAGGCCACCCTTAACGTGCAATACAAGAGCTTTGAAGGTCCACTAGACTTATTAGTAGTAGGGGGTGAACGAACGAGTCTCATAGGACTCGATTGGTTTGAGGCCCTGGGGATACACGTCACAGGACTCAACAGCTTACAAACACTCGACCTACAGGAAGTCTGCAAAGAATGTGGCAGAGTGTCCCAGGCCCCCAGCTGGGCACATTCAAAGGACCACCTGTGTCCTTAAAGCTAGACCCCACTGTCACTCCCATTAGGATTAAAGCAAGAAGGGTCCCTTTTGCTTTAAAAAGTAAGATACCACTGAACTAGACAAACTAATCCAACAGGGAATCCTAGAACCTGTTGATTCCAGCCCGTGGGAGACCCCCATTGTCACGCCTCTAAAGGCAAATGGGGACATTCGCATTTGTGCTGATTACAAATGCACACTCAATAAGGCATTGCAGCAACATGCCTATCCTGTTCCTGTGGTCAGTCACATCCTGGCCTCTCTCAAGGGGGGGCGTGTTTTTGCAAAGCTTGACCTAGCTCAAGCATATCAACAGCTGCCTGTTGATGATGATGCTGCTATAGCTCAGACCATTGTGACCCACAGGGGAGCCTTTAAGGTAAAAAGGCTACAGTTTGGAGTGAATGTCGCTCCTGGGATTTTCCAAAGCGTAATGGAAAACACACTACGAGGTATACCAGGGGTCTGCCCCTACTTTGACGATGTCTTGATTGCAGGAGACTCCACACACATTCTAGCTGAAAGACTTAGGGCTGTCCTGTTAAGATTCAGGGAATCAGGCCTCAAGCTCAGAAAAGACAAATGCAAGATCGGGGTGCCTTCTACTGAATTTCTGGGATTCAAAATTGATGCTGCTGGGATTCATCCTGCTGAATCCAAACTAACTGCTATTTTAGAAGCACCCAGGCCAAAGTCTAAGGCCGAACTTCAGGCCTTCCTAGGCCTCCTGAATTTCTACAATTCTTTTCTTCCACATAAAGCTAGTGTAGCTGAGCCTCTTCACAGGCTACTAGACAAACAAGCTGTGTGGCTGTGGTCACAAGCACATGAGGCTTGCTTTAAAGAAGTCAAGGCCTTGCTCACTTCTAACAGTGTTCTTGCACATTTCAACGAGTCTCTCCCTGTGTGCATCGCTTGTGATGCGTCCCCCTACGGGGTTGGAGCTGTCCTGAGTCACCTCAGGTCTGATGGAACTCAGGTTCCTATTGCATACTACTCCAGAACACTGTCTTCTGCCGAGCGCAACTACGCTCAGATAGACAGGGAGGCTCTGGCTGTTGTTGCTGGAATTAAAAAATTCCACGATTTTCTATATGGCAGGCATTTCACGGTCTTCACTGACCATAAGCCTCTGCTGGGACTGTTTACCACACGTAAGCAGACTCCCCACATCATTTCCCCTAGAATGCTTAGGTGGTCTATTTTCTTGTCTGCATATGATTTTTCATTACTCCACAAGCCTGGGAAAGAAATGGGCCATGCTGATGGCCTCAGTAGATTGCCTCTGCCAGTAGTAGAAGCTGACCCCGCGCCAGCTGTCAACATTCTATCAATCCAAGCCTTGCCCGAGCTCCCTCTTAGTGCCAGGGATGTTACCGCTGAAACAGGTACAGATCACACACTTTCACGTGTCCGCTCCTGGGTCCTGTCCGGGTGGCCTGAGCACTGCCCTAGTCCTGAGTTTCAGAGTTTCTGGTCCAAAAGGAACGAACTGTCCCTTTCTCAGGGTTGTCTGCTTTGGGGAAACAGAGTTGTCATTCCCACCTCAATGAGGACTAGGGTCTTAGAATCCCTCCACGAGGGTCATCCTGGCATTGTTCGTATGAAGGCTCTTGCACGAAGCCACTTGTGGTGGCCTGGTTTAGATAAAGATATTGAAGCTAAGGTACACGCATGCCACCTGTGCCAACGATCTCGCCCAGAGATGCCCCAAGCTCCTGTGCATAGATGGGAGGAAACACAGTCCCCATGGTCTAGGGTGCACATTGACTACGCTGGGCCCTTTCAGGGCCAGTTCTTCTTGGTCCTTGTTGACAGCCATTCAAAATGGCTTGAGGTTGTGCCTGTCTCATCCACCACCACTGCAAAGACTATTCAGGTACTGAGGGGGATTTTTGCTGCACACGGGCTGCCAGATGTCATTGTGTCCGACAACGGCCCTCAATTCACCTCCTCCGAATTCCAAGCTTTCTTACAGGCAAACCTGATTCGTCATGCCACGTCTGCGCCTTTTCACCCGTCCACCAACGGTATGGCTGAACGCATGGTGCGCATCGCAAAGGACGCCTTGAAGAGACTCACCTACGGGGACTGGCATCACAGGTTGGCTGACTTTCTCCTTTCTTATCGCACCACACCGTCCACTTCTACAGGGAGAAGTCCAGCTGAACTTCGTTGGGGGCGCCAACTTACTACTAGACTTGACCGGTTGCATCCGGACAGACTGCCTTCATCTACCTCACATCCTAGGGCACCTAGACAACTACTTGTGGGTGCCCCGGTTTGGGCTCGCAATTACGGGCCTGGTCATACATGGGTCCCCGCTTCTGTGTCCAGGATCACAGGTCCTCTCTCCTACGAGGTTGCCCTGGACAACGGTCGTGTCCTGCGTCGGCACATCGACCAACTTCGCTCTAGGCGAGACTTTTCTGCTGAGACTCCTGGGTCTTTTCCAGGGGGGGAGGGGGACCCTTTGGAGCAAAGGGAAGGGCAAGAGCTACTGCCCATCTCCACTGAGGGAGCCACAAACGGCCATCCCAAGGTTCGCAAGCTCCGAAAAGGAAGTCATGAGCTTACCCACACAACAGGCACTCACGCCTACTCCAGCCAGGGAGTCACCCCGGGGGCATACTCACTTTCCACACACATCACACAGCACTCCAGCAACGGAGGATACCCGGGGGCATCCCAACAAATCATTCCCCGCAAGAGAACTGGCACACAATTCCCAAGGTTGGCCTGACCTTACCCCAAATCCTACAGGGGGTCAAACATACACAGAGTTAGTCGAGGAACCAAGTCCCGACTACAACAACCCTAGCACAAATCAGGGAACACCTGAGTTTTGGGAAAGTACAGAAACCCACACGAGCCCGACACAGAATGGGGTTCAGGGAATGGACAGCCTCCTGACAGGTCTTGGACTGACCTAGGAGGTTCTACAGAGACGCCCAGCAGCGGCTATCACTTCAAGGGGCCTGAGGGTCTACAGCTAGGTAGGTCAACCAGGTCACACAATAACAGAAGCCCTGGCCTGACGAGCCCGGTGGGCAAGCAAGCAGGCCAGGCATCGGGGCACAGTCCTTGGAAGACACCAGGACACAATAGAGAGAACAGGCTCACGCCTCCCTCCAGTCAGGGGACTTATGCCAGTAACCCAGAGCTAAGAAGGTCACAGAGAGCAAAGAAATCTCCCAAGTACCTAGAAGACTACATAACATTGCTGGCAAGGCAAAGGCCAGTAAACAGTGGGAGCACTGGGGAGCAAAATGTCATATAAAATAAATGTTGTATGTTGGTAGTAGTTTTAGCCCGGGGGAAAGGGGTGTTATGTCCCGAGCCTTTGCAAACGGCTCGGGCGTTTGCAGGCAGTCCCGGGCAGGTGCAAAGCTGCCCGGGACCAGACAGGCTGTCGCCAGCGCCGTGCGCATGCGCGGGTGCTGGCGCGGGAAAAGTAACCCATTTACCCGGGAGTTGCCTATATAAGAGGCTGCGAGGCGTTGGGCGAGGCTGAAGCCATCTTCCTGTAAGCTGAACGCTGAATAAAGAAACTGAGAACTCCAGCTGCTTCTCGTGTCTGTTTTTCCGCCAAGGACGCAACAACTACCATTTCCTTTCATGAGAATTCATGACTGATGGCCCTTCAGCTAAATTCGGACACCTGACTGGAAAAATATTAAACTTGGGGAAAGTATTTTTGTTGTCTGGGAATGAGGAACTTGTGGCCTCTCTAGATTTTCCTGCAATCTTAGCATGGGATAGCTAGACAAACGTAGGCTTTTAATTGGAATGAGGTGGGGAAGGGAGGGGAAAAATATAGCTTAAATTCTTTTGATGTTTGTGAGTTCAGCAAGCTCCCACTCAATTGTGCTATTTTTCCAAAGGATCACTTAGTGATTTATCTCAACGTTTCAACAAACACAATGGGATTTTAACACAATTGGTAACTGATATATTAGAAATTGGTCTCATATGTAATCTGCATTTGATAACCAACCTTTATAACCAACCTGTATTCCCCTCACCGCTTCCTTATTTAAATGCTGTTTTAGTCTGGCCAGCTATGCATCTGCTGATGTGAGCTACAACTCATAACAGCTTGTGCCTGTTAATAAAATGTGTTAGAAAAAATAAAAATCAGATTCTTCTGATTTTTTTACTACCATAGACTCTTCCAACTGACACTAGTCATAAAACTAGTCATAAAACTCACGTTTAGTTGGAGTCTTGTTTCAGCAGAAGAGTTCCTAAAACTCTCACCATTTCCAAGCTAAAAGTCTCATCTTTTGCTCAGGTTATTTGAAAACTGCTGCTCTTCTCCCCTTCCCCCCCACCCCAGGTGTTCATGTGGGTTGGCAAAGAAGCCAATGAAGTTGAGAAGAAGGAGGCATTGGCAACCGCTCAGGAGTATCTGCAAACCCATCCTAGTGGGAGGGAGGTTGACACTCCTATCCTAATGATTAAGCAAGGTTTTGAACCACCCAACTTCACTGGCTGGTTCCTGGCTTGGGATCCTAACAAATGGAGTGTAAGTGAAAGCTACAGAATACCTAAAAATATACTTTATTTTCTGAAACTCTGGGGATTATTACATCAGCCCTGGAGTATTTAATTAAAAGCCATCCGTATACAACCTTTTAATTTAGACATTTCATGTTGCAAATATTTATTTTATCCATTTATCATATTTAAGAACGTGCCATCTCCCTCGGAGTATTATTAGTATTAGAAAACGTACCTGTACATCCAAATTTTGTTAGGTGAATATAGAATTTCTCCATTTAATGTGGAAAGATAATTTATTCCACAGCCTATAATACAAGCTATGCTGAACATTCCTAGGGTCAATATACTTCTTATCATTCCACTACAATACGCTTGTAATAAGGGACTGTCAGGGCAGAAGTTGTTCAGTGACTATTCCCTTTACTGGGAGGAAGGGCATTGAAAGCACCCCTTGAACTGGTGTGGTATGACCAGGGTTCAGTACAGATTGGGAGATAGATTTTTTTCAACTTCCCAGTGCATATCACAAACTCAGTTACCAGCACTCTTATTTAATTGGTGTTAACAACTCTTTAAATGATGGACTTTTGTGTTTTTGTAGGAAGGGAAGACCTACGAGCAGCTGAAGAAGGAACTGAGAGATGCCAACGACATGATCAGAGTCGCAGATGTAAGTTAGTTTGCTTATTCTGGAAAAACCTCTGCCCAACTTTAAGCAACTGCCCGGACGAGAAATTGGAAGCTGCTGTATTTCAGTCATATCCAGTCACTGAGCCCATGAGCCCAGAGGTGGAGACCTAATGGTCCTTCAGAAGTTGCTAAACCACAGTGCCCAAACAATAACAGGCATTATGGGAAGATACTAGAAATTACAATTCAGTAATACCAAAGGCACACATGTTCTTCACCTCTGATATATCCCTGTATTTTTTTATAGTAGCTCTCCAGGGTCTCAGACAGAGAGGCTCTCTCAGGAGCTGCTTCCTAAGATCCTTTAAATGGGAAATCCTGGAAACTTAAAAACTGATTTGCCTGGGGGCTTTGGTCCATGTTACGGTAGATACTTTGCCCCGCAGCCTTATAAATCAATGCAGCACACTGGGCTCAGACTAATCCACTTTTGCTCACCTTCCTCTACAAATCTCCTCTTAGCCCAGTGGTTCTCAACCTGTGGGTCGGGACCCCATTTGGGGTCGAACAACCATTTCACGGGGGTCGCCAAGCAGTCCGCCATTTTCCCCCCCTTTTCCTTAGCTGTGCTACTCCCTTTTATTCTATTGGCTTTTGAAAGCCAATAAAATTGATTCTCTTGAATAGAGTCTAATTCTATTGGCTTTCAAAAGCCGATAGGAATTGTCCAGGCTGCCTCTGGCCTGCTGAGCCCGCCAAAAGTCCCATTCTGCAAACGGTGCTGCACCAGTTGAGTAGTCCTCGACTTACGACCGGTTGAGTAGTCCTCGACTTACGACCGGTTGGGGGTTGCGGCATTAAAAAGGTTGAGAACCACTGTCTTAGCCTCTTCAGTACCTCAGTTAAGGTGGCTTTGGATTGATGATATGTTTTCGAGTTGCCTGTGCAAAAGCTGTTTCTAAGCTTGTGTGCTGCTAAAAGATGGTGGCAGTGATAGAATAATTTAAAGCTCCTGTTAAGGCCAAAGGCTCTATTTTCAGAGAAGGGTTTCCACAACATCCTACACAATTCATTATTTTTTTCCAAACACCTTTACTGGGGACCAGCTGTTCTGCTTAATCTCAGCATCAAGCACAACTTGTTCCCGAAGCAGAGAATCAGCAGGAAAAAAACACTGCATACCTAAAACAGTGGGAACATCAATCAATCAATCAATCAATCAATCAATCAGAATAGAGCTGTAAGGGACTTTGGAGGTCTTCTAGTCCAGCCCCCTGCTCAAGCAGGAGACCCTATACCAGTGGTTCTCAACCTTTCTAATGCCGTGACCCCATAATACAGTTCCCCATGTTGTGGTGACCCCCAACCACTTATACATCACCGGGTGCCAGGGCGTGGCCAAAGAAAAGGGGGAAAAAATGGCGGACAGCCTTGTTTGGCGACCCCCGTGAAATGGTCGTTCGACCCCAAATGGGGTCCCGACCCACAGGTTGAGAACCACTGCCCTATACCATTTCAGATATGGAGTAGAAAAGGTGATTCTTACTCTTTAAATTAAGCATTTGGTATTTAACGATGAGATATGACTAAATCTTTGCAACAGGATAAAAGAAGGCACCAGAAAACATTAACCTAGAAGAGGGATGGGGAACCTATGGCCTTCCATTTGTTTAGCTACAATTTCCAGCATCATTTACCACTGATAGTTACCTAGGGCTGCATCTGGAGAGGCCAGAAATATCTCTTTTTTCCTGCTATGGAATGTCCTGCTTAGTCCAGCAACCTCTATATGTTTTGGAAAATCAGTCTAGCAGGGAAGACTGGGAATTGTAGTTCCATTTCTTTTGAGGATACCAGAAGGCTGGTCCACATGAAAATTTCAACAAGCTTTTAAGAATCTGCTGTGCTCTGTTTAGGACGACAGACTTGAAATCGTGAGCAGCAGCAAGAGTCCAATCTATTCTCTAGAAGTTTTGCTCTCCAGTCTGGAGGACTTACCTGAAGATGTGGATCCTGCTAAGAAGGAGGTGAGTCCTATCAAGCATTTGCCATGGGCTGAGAAGAGTAACCAGACTTTGTCTCAAAGATGCCATAAGGACCTCCCTTAAGCATATTGCTTTAGAAGTGAGGGGCAGGAATTATCATTTTAGACTTGCAGGTAGTATATTCCTAATGCTCATGGCTGTACAAGCCAGCTCCAAATATTTTGAGTTAAACCTGGTAACGTATCAGGCTTCTGAAGTCATAAACAGCAGATTAAGAGATAAACCCTGACTTAAAACACACACACACACACACACACACACACACACACACACACACCACAAATAAGCTTGAATTGCAACCCAGTGCCAAGTATATCTCCCCAAATTTCATGTATCTACAAAATTAGCATATCAGAAAGGATTCTAACTCTAACTCTCTCATTGAAGGCTTTCTCTTTGCCTCTTACATAGTCAGCCTGCAGATAGGTAACTAGGACAGCATGTGTTAATTCCTTTATCACTGCATCAATCCATTTTTTTAGTCCTTTGCCAGAGGTTTCTCATGACAACCATATTCTAAATGGCATCAATTAAATGTTTTTCAGTGCATAATGTTCAGTGCGGTAAGCCCTTTACGCTTCAGTCGGATAAACTATCCAGTGTGGTTTCTTCCTGCCATCAAAATAAATCTCTTAAAAGCAATTGGCATGATTGATTTAGTCTGGTGGGATCTGTAGAATTAATATTTTTAACTGAATTGGGAGAAATCCCACTGTTTCTACACTCTGCTCCTGCCTCATCCTTCTTACTCATCTCTTGTTTTTTCCCCATCCATAGAATTTCCTGTCAGATGATGATTTTATGAGAGTCTTTGGAATCCCCCGGGAAAAGTTCATTGTCCTCCCTACTTGGAAGCAACTTCACATGAAAAAAGAAAGGGGTCTTTTCTGAGGGGGGAAAAAAACGTGGCATTTATCAAACTCGAAAAAGGGGAACCATCTTTCTTGGGTTTCTCTTGCTTTGGAGAAGAAGCCAAGTCCAGAAGCAGCTTCCTTTGGGAGCTATCTTTCTTTTAAGAGCGTATCCATATAGGGCCAAAATACATTCAGAAAGTTGTTTTCATGTATTAAGGGCTGCTGCTGCCGTCCTGGAAGTTTATTCTCCCTGCTGTCATCAATTACCCACTCTCTAAAGAGTCACTGCTTGTGAAGTAAATTGAATTGCTGAATTGCTGAAACTCAGCAGACCCACCAGGAATTGGTGCTGTGCTTTTGGCAAATATGTACTCTATAAATAGCAACTGGGTTGACCCCCTGGAGCCCCAAGCTGCTTGGCAGGCCTGCTACTTTGTTCAAAAATCAGACATAAGCATGTACTGCTCAATGGTCATCATTAAACGTGTGAATAGTGCCTGATGTGCTCTGACTCCTATCTACTTTCGAGGAATACAGGTAGTCCTCAACTTACGACCACAATGGAGCCCAAAGTGCCTTTTGCTAAATGAGACATTTGTTAAGGGAATTTTGCTCCGTTTTATTATTGTGTTGTTGTTTTTGCCATAGTCATTAAGTGAATCGCTGCAGTCGTTAAAAGTTAGTAACACGGTTGTTAAGTGAATCTGGCTTTGCCTGTCAGACGGGGACCACATGACCATGGGACACTGCAACTGTCCCGAGTCAGTTGCCGAGCGTCTGAATTTTGGTCACGCGACCATGGGGATGCTGCAGTGGTCGTGTGAAAAACACTCATAAGTCACTTTTTTCAGTGCCGTTGTAACTTTGAACTGTCGCTAAATGAACTGTTGCAAACTGAGAACTACTCGTATTAGAACTGTGAAAGGGTGGCCTTTCAGGCATTCTTGGATCACAGCTCCCATTATTCCTAATGATTATGCTGGTTGGGATGGATGGGCATCTGAGGCTATCCAGCGAGTCACAGACTCTCCATCTACTTCAAGGTTGCATACAAAAGGCCCTGGATTATAGATGTTTCATTTCAGAAGTTTATAAACAGCGACTGTTCTTGTCCTTGCACCTTTTGAAATGATACATGAATTTGTATTACCCATGAATAAAACTAACCGTTGTTTTGAGGTTAGGGCTGGGCAAGAAATAAGCGTATTGACTGTTTTTAATGACCGGATTTCACTCTGTGGGCCAGGCACTTATTCTCAGTTTAACCTACATCAAATTATACATTAGCAATAGCACTTGTATACCACTTCATAGTGCTTTACAGCCCTCTCTAAGCGGTTTACAGAGTCAGTATATTGTTCCCCAACAATCTGGGTCCTCATTTTACCAAACTTGGAAGGATGGAAGGCTGAGTCAACCCTGAGCCAGTCAAGATCAAACTCCTGGCAGTTAGCATGCAATACTGAATTCTAACTATTGCACCACCACGGCTCTTAAATATTGCCACATTAAGCCCCTGAAGGAAAAGCCAGATGTAAAGCCTTGAAAATTAAATAATGGAATAAGCCAGTGATGGCAAGCCTTTTAGAGAGCGAGTGCCCAAACTGCAACCCAAAACCCACTTATGCATGTTGGGTGCCGGGTGGGTGTGGCCATTTGGGTGGGTGTGGCTGCGGTGGTAATGGCAGACTGGATGGGACTAAAAAGTTCAATCAATCAATTCCAACTTTGCAAGATCTTTTTTTTTCCTGCGAGAAGTTGAAATTGACTGATTGAACCTTTTTTTTTTTTTTTTGCACATGGCAGTGGAGGCCTAAAGTGAAAAGGTTTTATAAAACCCAGCTGAAGGCCTAGGACGGGGGCGACGGAACGTGTGCCCACAGAGAGGGCTCTGAGTGCCGCCTCTGGCACCCGTGCCATAGGTTCACCACCACTGGAATAAACTAATGTTTCTTGACAAGATACATATACTGTATTTTTATTTTGAAAAAAAAAATATTGCAACTCTCCTCTAAGTTGCTCTTAACAGTTTCAGAACCTGTCATCTATAGCAAGAGTCTTCAAACTTGGCAACTTTAAGACTTGTGGACTTCAACTCCCAGAATTCTTCAGCCAGCCCTGAGGGTGAGGGTTAGGATTAGGGTGAGGGCTGGCTGAGGAATTCTGGGAGTTGAAGTCCACAAGTCTTAAAGTTGCCAAGTTTGAAGACCCCTGTTCTATAGCATTGATTGCCATCTAGCAAGGTTTATCCAAGAACAAGAATATATACTAAAAGCCCAATTTACCTTAACTTAGTGCAATCTTCTACAATCTCTCCTCTAGCTTTGACTTGAGCAATCTCTAATAAGTCTGCAATGCTTTTTTTCCCTGATATGCTTCCAATTACTAATGATCAGGCATAGTTTACAACAAATTCCTAAGCACAAACTCTTGCAGAAGAGCCATTCTTCTGGTGAACGGCAACTACAATGCCCCACCGCTGCTAATCCAGACACTTTCAGACACAGAGGATGCAAGGCAAGAAAAATCTAAGACTTTAGTTTACCTATTGGTAGTAACTACATTAAAGGGACTTAACAACTGACTTGAATAGAAGCAAGGTGGCAATTCTAGTCTTCACTGTCAACACATTACAACTGAGGATGGTTGTTCCTGTGCTCATCTGAGAAGGGGCTGCAGAAGTTTCCAAGGGGTATGAGGAATTTCTGTTCCTCGTGATTCAGCCATTTACCTCACAGAGAATTCTCTCATTTGGTGTTTTCCAGATGACTGTCAGTCGCAATCTCAACTTGTCACTGGCATTCAGAGAAATCCACCCTTTCCTCCCCCCTCATGAATCCTTTACTGTTCTTATTTTACTTCTTCACAGACACGTCATTAATCAGGATAGTACGAGTTATTAACTACTCAGTAAAATACATATTCTGTCACTCTGGTTACAAGCTTTAAAGGTATGCAAAAGACATATGCCGTTTGCTGACAGTAAGTTTCAAAGAATCCTATTGATTTCATTTACAGAAAATAAAAACAGATTTGTCACATTTCGGAAAACTGCGAACAATATGACAGGCTTGAATCAGAGGCCACAACCCTCATACATTTGCCATTACTATTACTAAAACTCATACTTTATTTGTTACATTAACATCTGTCTGCCATATTTTGTCGGTCACATTCCACAAAAGCCATTTCTGAGTTTTCGAAAGACATTCAACGTTTTCCATTCTCGGCTTTAGACATAGCATTACTGGCATTACCAGCTACTTCTGTGAATCGCTCCCAAGCCCAAGCGGAATTGGGAACTAGCTCAATTCGGACAACTCTGGATCTTCTCCACATGCGAATCGCACAAAATCCAACACAGATACACCAGTCGGCTGAAGGTATTGTCCCAAGGAAATAGTTGGCTCCAAAACGTACGGCTGGGCAAGCATCTTTGTTTCGGATTCGTCTCCAGGTTCGTCTTCCAGAGAGCCCACAGAGAGAGGGGCCATACCTACCACATGCTGGGCCAGCCTCCTACTCATTTCCGTCATGTCGGACTTTGGGTCTTCCTCCGAGGAACTGCAGATCACCATGGCACCATATCTGCCAAATAACATGTTGGAAAGCAACGAGCTGCTTTCTGAGGGTGACCCGTGTACGTAAGAGCCGATGAAGAAATTCTCAGGCACTGATATGCATGCTGCCCTCTTAACAACCATGTTCTCACCAAGTTTGCCTTTAAAAGAAAAAAGAAAGTTTTAAAAAAGTTAAAATGTGGTGGTGGGGGGGGGGAGAGAGGGAGCAGAGAGAACAGTGTGAACCACTAAAGGTGCAGAAGAAGTGGGCCGGAGAGGCGAGGCAGGAGTCGATTCACAGGAGGTCTGGCTGCAACGGTAAGCAGAAACAGGGCACGTGAGACAGCTCCACTCCCCCCACCTCCACCCTAGCTTGATTTTTAGGTGTGCGCCATGCCCCAAAACTAGGGCTTACTTTTGGGGTAGGGCTTATATTAGGCCCACCCCAAAAAATCAAGCTAGGGCTTATTTTCAGGATAGGTCTTACTTTCAAGGAAACGCGGTATTATGTCTGTCCATCTATCATAAATTCCATCCATTGAAAAGGCAAAAAACAGTGCATGCAAACAGGAAATTGTTGCCCCTCCCTTCTGACTACTGCTGGCTATTACTGGGCCCCAAACACTCACCTATCGCCAGAGCAAGTTGGTCAGTAAGCAATGATCCTTCTGGTCCTGTCCTGACTTGAGAAAGCTCATCAGAATTTAAGAGACGCTACAAAACATTCAAACATGGTGTCAATTAATTTTTTTAATGAAAGCCTGCCAAGTAAATCCAGTGACTGGTTCGTTTTAGCGACTGGGCAATATGCATTGCTTTTCTTCTGACATGGTAAGGAATTTGGAATAACAAAAATGGAGTGAAGAGAAAGGTGCAAACCACATCAGCAGCAAAATGTCAGCAAGAAGCAGTAATCCAGTGCCCAAGCAACATCAATAAAAGGCTTCTATTGTATTGTCTTGTTGTATTTCTCTTTCATCAAACCCATTCAATTTGCCACCCGCAAATAGAAATAGGACTGTTTCATAGGACTGTTGTGCTCTTGTAGCAAATCGTATCTAGAAAGCTTCAGAAATTGTCAGCTACTGGTTTGTAAAAGTTATTTAACTTAAAATGTATTTAATTGTCTTAAAAGACCACCTGCTATCTAGTTAATGTAGTGCAGGGGTCTTCAAACCTGGCCCCTTTATGACTTGTGGACTTCAATTCCCAGAATTCCTCAGCCAGGCACACTGGCTGAGGAATTCTGGGAGCTGAAGTCCACAAGTCATAAAAGGGCAAAGTTTGAAGACCCCTGATGTAGTGTAATATACTGGAACCATTTTTTTTAAAAAGTAAATTAATTTAAAATACATAAGTCTAACGACATTCATGGATAAGCATTTGAGGGAGGAAATTGACTTGTAGGTGCTATTCTTTTCCCTGAAGGCAATGTGCAACAGAATTACTAAGGAACCCTCCTTCATTCTAGCCCAGTTTTTGATTGGGATGGTGACAGGACATCCAATAAAAATACAAGATGGCCATTAACCACTATCAAAAGTGGCAACAATTTCCAGAGCCTTTGAGACATGCTGTTAGATATCTTTTCACTTCACTGAACACAGATGATGTGTGAAAATTCTGCACTTTCCCCGACAACTTCTAATTCCTAACTATAAAAATGAGAAGAATAAGCTCATTATAAAATAAACTGCCTCATGAAGAGGCCAAAAACACAGTTTCATATACCAGAGACCTTCAGAATTACCCATATTTACTTTTATTAAATGTATATGCCACTCAGTGCTTTTTTTCTAAAAAAAAAAAAAAAAGGTGCCAGAACTTACACTCGTCATACAACCTGCCTTGCCTACCCTACAAGGTTCCATCCAAAAAAGGTGCCGGAACTCCGTTCTGGGCATTCTATGAGAAAAAAAGCCCTGATGCCACTCATCTCATTATCAAGAATGATGCTGGGGAGTCTATATTTACCAGGGCCTCAGCTCAGCTGAGGTGTTTTTTGAAGGGAAGGTTTTTGTGGCTGAGGACTGAGGCTGCATTTTTAGCCCAGTTGCTCAAGTAGCTGCTCTGATCGCCATCTCACCGGACTTTGCAAAGGAATGTTAATGCACAAGCAAGGTTTGTGTGCAGGATCAGGACACCCCATCCATTTGCCTGTAAGAAGCTGATTATGCAATAAAGTTCATATGCAAGACCTGTGCTCTGGATAGGGAGATGCTAAAAAGTCCTCCTAGCTATTGCTGCAATATGGCAAATTTTACAGGAGACTAACACAAACACAGGATGTAGTATAATTATGCCCCCCAAAGAAAAAAAAGTTGCAAGGAAAATGAGCACTAAGGTTTGCTTCATTAACCAAGCATCTTTCAAAATCTCACTTGCATATGCTTAGCAACAAGTATCTAAAGAGGCGCAAACTGACATTGAGAAACCAAGAAAGAATTCTCTGCAGCTTCACTACTTCAACAACTCTTTTAATTTTTTTCTACAGCAAAGGTAAGGAGCCTACAGACACAGAAGCATGTGTAGCCTATGAAAACTAGAGCTCCCTTTGGTTTCACTGCTGGATTTTGACAGGAGTGGCATGCTTTATAGCATTTTGAGGTAAGCAGCATGTGAAAACTGTGTATTTTAAGATACTCTTCACACAACTCAAAAAGAAAACCACAACAACAAAAGCCCTTTCAACTTCCCCAAATAGAACATTTTATACAGAAATTCTGTTCATTTTGCATCATTGCTCCATATACTATGACCATCACCCCCACCAAAAGATGTCAATCATGGATACTTGCCATGGAAAAGGTGAGCCATCCCTGTCCTAGAGTGTAAAGCTCTTAGGCTTTCTGGAGAATTTAATACACCATTGAGTTGAACATGCGCCAGAGCTTTTGAGACACATTTGAGACACAGATAAAACAGAGAATGGTGGATTCATGCTAAGATGATTGTGAACAAGGAAAAGGCCTAAATTACTCTAGGTTTTCTCACAATACAGCAATATACAAAAATGTCAATAAATAAATGTCAGACACTCATTTGCTTAGTGGATGCAAGGTATGAGCTGTGAGGCAATTTTTCTTAAGGATTTAATACCAAAGAATCATTGCATTTCTGCAGGCACTTCTGAGAGATACCTTAGTATCACTTAGTATGGGGAATACATACCTATTTCTGATCAGCAATGCACTGGTTTCTTAGGCTAAGTCTCGTGTGCCATGTTGGCCAGCCCCCACCTAAAAAATTACCTTTGACATCTCCTACATTTTTAAGTGCCCAACTAGAATTTTGTTTGAAGGTGCCCCTTAAGAACCAGCCGGCAAGAAGATTTAAATGCAACGTTAGTATCAAATTCTTCAAAATTACCAGATATTGTTTGTACATACATGTGTGTGTATATCATTCTTACCTTAGCATATGTGTTTGATTGGTCTATGGTCTCCTTATGGTGAATCATTGTTCCAATCGCTACTTGCTGAACCAGCTGTTGAAATTTAACATTTTGGGCCACAAAATCGGTCTCACAGTTTACCTGGCAGAAAAGCAGGGGTAACTTAGAAATATCTCACCACCAGTTATATTGCTAAAGAGGTTAAAATAGAGCTAGACACTGAGATGTTCCCAAAGTCCAGGGCTGGGTGAAAGTGAGATCCTAACTTTTTGGTAATCTGACAACAGCATTCTTCTCTCTTCCTTACCCTGTAAGAATATTCTGTATTCTAAACTACAATGGATCAGCTAACTGTTGCTTTGTGTACACTTGAATGTCAAAAAGCAGCTCTCTGTTTATTGCGTGTTCAAAATAATTAGTTAATTATTAGCTTAATATTGGACCTACTTCTAAAAGCAGCCCCACTGCTGTAAGGTTTGTGCTAGTCTAACAAGAACTGGATGTAAAATGGTTGCTAAAAGGATCCTTAGTACTCTAATGCCTGTTCCCCCAAGACTAAAAGAAAATGAAAACAGCTGCCAAACTATTGCAAATATTTCTTTGTCTTTGACACAGACTCTAAGCAGCATCATGTCATTCAATGCCAGTATTGCTCAATAAAAACAAAACAAAAAAAAACAAAAAACAAAGGGGAAAACCCAGGAAGTTAAACACGCCATGTATTTAAAACCTCTGACCGGTGAACTGACCCATATTTTAGATAAATTAGATTTCCTGAGGTTTGAATCTGGGAAAGATCAGGAATATTTCCCACATTGCCTCAGCAGGCTCAAAAGCAAGTATTTATGTTTATAGTGTTACGTGGAAACATAAACAAAGTGGCTTTTCAAGAGAACACTTGCTTCCAAGCTTATACCTAAGGGGGCTTTTAGGAATTACAGCAAACTATCATGCAAATGTTCACTTCTTGCTATCCTTGATCACTAGTCCTGCTGCCTGTGGTCAGAAAACAGTGGTGCATTATCCCATCGTGAATTTCAAATAGGCTGTTCTGGAAGCAGTAATTTAAGTTTGACATAGTTCATTTTGAACTCACTACCTAGATAACTTTGAGGCAGACCGTTTTAAATGTTCAAATGTAGAACATTTTGAAGACCCCTTTCAAAGAGAGTCATAGGCCAAAACATCAAAGAACACCATGTTCAAGGCAGAGCAGATCTATACAGTTGTCAAAGGGAAGCATATCCCCATATAGTTCCCATATAACCATTCTTGCTCCAAGATGTCTAATATTTATTTATTTAAACCAATTTATCTAGTAGCCCATCTGCCAAAAAAAATTCTGAACAAAAGTACACTTCAATAAATCTACTTAAAACAATAAATTGCACTGAGGCCCTGATAAAAAATATCCATCCACCCACCAATCACCTCATGCCATCTTTGTAAACATTCTGGCTCCAATTCCTGGGGGGGGGGGAGAAAACAGGGCCTTCATAATCAGCCTGTAGGCCAACAAATCTTCAAAGGAAAGACTCACCTCTACCATTACTGCTGAGCTACCTTCTTGAAGCACCCCTATTAGACCTTCTTTTGTCTTCCGACCTTGAAGTTTCAATGCTCTGTTCCATCCCTCCTTCTGTGCTTGTTCGTGCAGCCAGATTTCAGCCTTTGAAGACAAGCCCCAGAATGAGAGATAATGTAATCGTTCATCTATCTATCCACCCATACACACATATATAGAGAAAAGGATATATAATCCAGAAGCCAAAACTAGAGAAGAACAAGCATAATTTAAACCATCAAAACAAAGGGAGCTACCACTCATTCTAACTCCTGACCTAGAGACAGACTCAGGTATTAAGAGCTCACTTAAAAAGGCCCTGGAGGGGGAATATATAAATCTTGGCAGTAATAATGTTCCAAGAGGGCAGCACCATGACAAAGAATACCCATTTCCCGTATTCCCCAGAGATGTTGTTTAATTGAGGGAGTATTAGATATTAGATTAGGGTATGAGATTAGTTCATCTCCTCATGGTACACCCTGGATAGTGTGACAGTGTGAACTAAACGAACTAGCAATTTCTGGCAGCCAGACTTTTCTGTAGACTTTCCTGGCTATCAAAATACATGACAATGAAAAACAAAAAATGAACCTTTTCAGGCCCAAATGACAGGAGAGATGGGAATATTATTTGAATTTGCCAAATCAATGTCGAGGGCTTAGCAGATTCATGAGCCAATGTTTTCAAACTGTTAATACAGATCTTTTTAACCTTTTACTTATCTAAGTGAAATGTTAATATACATTGCTAGTCTGTTTATGATGCGCCATACACTAAATAAATAAATAAAAACAAATGTATTCTCTCATTATACTTCTACAAAAATGGTAAATAGATCTTTGAAGTATTTCAAAGATGCTTTGTAAACAGAAAGTTAGAAAATCACTGGAATGTTCCTTGATCACATTTCAGGTTTTTCCATGTATGTTATTTTCAGAGCAGCAGGAACAGCAGTGGGTGGTTCTATATCTGAGCATTTCCCTGCCTGCTCACACTTTATCTGTATAAAGGTTGTCAGTTTTACAGAAAATATACAAAAATGTGACTTTATAAGTCGTTTGCTTATAAAAGTATGGATGGATTTTCAAGGCAAGAAAAAACAAGGGTCACTACAGATTTAATTACATTCACTCCAGCCTAAATTCTCTAATGTCAATAGGATTTACCATTTAGTCAGCAAGCACAACACTGCTGCTTTAAAACAAAAACTGTTACTCATATTTTAAAAGAAGATTTTGGAACCTGGAAGCAGCATGTTGATAGAAGAAAGAATGAGAAAAGGAAAGATATGGGTTACAATGTCACACACACAAAAATTATTCTTACTTCTTCAAAATTATCATCATATTTTTCCAAGGCTTTCTTGCAGTTCACAAAGGAATAGCCAGTTTTCTTCCTAAGTTTCATCAGCACTTCTTTTGCTGCCAGGACAGGAATGCCAGCATGAAGGAAACGAGGCAAATGCCATTGCTATAGGAGGGAAAAACAAAATGAAAAGGTTTGAAGTTCCCACTGACCCATTTGTGTATGGCAAAATGAAGCAGAAGAATTAGAGAGTGATCCCATACAGTCACTTGGGAGTCAATTCCACTGAACTTACTAGAAATGATCTCTAGCAGAGAAACATAAAACCAGAATTCTAAGTTTGACAAAGTTCTGTTGGGGAAGGCCTATTCCCAAAGAGAATGTGCAGGTACTAATTCACCTGTAGCAAGGCAGTCTTATGATCTGGTGAGAACATACAGAAAAGAGTTGCTCTTCTCAGATGTTGAAGGAATGAAGAAGGCAGATATGTAGTCCATAGTGCCAAACTGACTTTGGAAGCATGAAAGAAACCTCTCGGTTTCCCCAACAATCTGAAGTTTAAGAGTATGGGAACAAACTTCTATTCTTTTATTATGATGTTTGTAATAAACTACCCTAAGAAGTTTACAATACAAAATACAACATTTACAAAATTACAATATATTTAATAATAGGTTAAAAACTGTAACACACAATTCTGCAATAAAACATCCTACTTCAATGAGCCCTTTCCTGAACAGATAATATACAAATCAACCTCCAAAGCTCCTTTTCAAAAATATACAGTTTCTACTACTTTTCTAAAGAATAACATAGTATGGGCCATTTGCACTTTTGGAGGGAAAGTTTTCTAGAGTAGAAGCAACTGTTGAAAAGGACTACCTGCAACCTATCAGAGAGAAGGCTCCTTTCTCTTAGTGTTCACATGGGGTGGGAAGATTGAAGGTCCTACCTGGGTCAGTCAAAGGGACCGTAAGTTTACTTTTTTACCAAGGAAGAGTAAACCACTAGTCCCAGTGACTGACCCAGCATTATCCAGGGACACATATATATATTTGCCTTTATTCATGGGCAGATCCAATTTGATGGAGGTGGTCCTAGAGAAACCTGCTAACTCAAGCTATTCAAGGTTTACAGGTTAAAACTAACATGGGCATAAGTCAATGCAGCATAGAACTGATGTCATGTGACTGTAGCAGCTCTTACTTGCCAGTAAATTGCCAATAATTCTGCACCAATTGCAGTTTTCAAATAGTTTTCAAGGGCAGCCCTAAGAAAAGCATACGTCCACCCTTGAGATGATGAGGACATGAATTACTACTTCCAGATCTTCCAATTTCAAATAAGCCCTATTAGAGAGTCACTAAATTGACTGATCGTGCCTTCGAGTCAGCCTTGATTCCGGGTGACTGACTAGACAAGTTCCTGCGGTTTTCTTGGTAAGATTTTTCGGAAGTGGTTTGCATTCTCCCTGGAACTGAGAGAGAAGAGTGAGAGGACTGGCCCAAAATCATCCAGCTGGCTTTATGCCCAAGGCGGGGACTAAAACTCCGAGCCGGCCAATTTCTAGCCTGGTATCTTAATCACTACACCAAACTAATTTATATCCTGCCATTCTATACAAACAAAGATTAACAAAAGCAGTCTTGGGAAATTTAAAAAAAAAGTGAAAATTGAATCGCAGGCAGAAATAGGGAAGTCCCTCTCGCTAAGTTCCCACGCGTGCAAGCCTGTAGTTTTAAAGTAAAGGGGTCTCCGCCTATAAAAATGAACGTGGCAACCTGCTCTAGTCTTAGGGACCTGGATGAAACCAGACCACAAGCAGGACCCCTGCTAGTAAACCAAGTCAGCTTGGCATCGCCTCCAGGCAGGCGCCCCTCACCTGCAGCACCAGAGCGCCCCTTGCTTGCAAGGAGACCAGAGTCCACCCCAGCCCCGAAACGCGCAGCATGTTGAGGACGCAAGAATTAGACGTCATCAAACCCCGTACGGGTATGCGACAAGGAAGATCCGGCCTTCTTTAGGCTGAAGCCGCGCGCGCAGAATACCCCTCCTTCCCTCGACGCTGATTCGCTCTAATCTACCTAGACGTTTCATTGATTGAAAGCAAAACGCCGCTGAGCCTTAGAGAGGGAAAGAGAGTCAGTTCGTTGTGCTGGGTTTAGACTGGTGTTCTTCAAAATTAACAACTTTAAGATGGGTGGACTTTAACACTATGTAATCATGCAAATACTTAGCCATTTACAGTATACTAATTGATGGAGGTCAAGTAACAAATAAAAATTATTTTAGTTCATGAAACCACATAATGCTGAATATCTTCCATGTAATGCAGCAATAGAGTAGTTGCTGCATTACATCTTCTACAATAGATAAGCAATAAAGAATCTATTCACAAAAGGCATATATATCACTAGCAGCTTTTAAAATACAGTATACAAATTCAACTGAAGCCTTGATTCTTATGAATGGGACAGTATAGTGTTGGAAATACAAATGCACAGTGTATGTATACAGGCACGTACAAACATGTTCCATTTTGTGTAAGTTATTGTAAAGAGGAAGACATAAAAACCTCTAAAAATGAGAAAAAGCACCACGTGTTTTAATGCACACATTAAATGCTTCACTTCACCCAGCTAGCATATTCTTGAACTCATACTTTTAGGCAACAACCAACACTTGGATTCCACCTCATTCCTATGAAAGCTTTATGGATCCCTGTGGATTTCAGAGGGAACTTGAGTTTGTTTCTGAGTTTCTGATTAGTGGTTTAACTGAGGCCTTAATTGCCACTTTGGATTGAGTGGATCACCTTGGATCACATTGTGCCTATGTGGCTTAGTTCCAGAGAGCCTGATTTTCAAAGGACCTACTGAAGGTTAAATGATATTGCTGAAAGAGGATAGAGCACAAACTTAAGATTTTAGTCATGACAAAAAACTCCTCAGTCTAGAAGTGGTTACTGTATCCAACAGCACTAAACAATTTGTCTTTTGGGGGAGTTGGTTAAGCTGCAGCTTTGGAGGTCCTTTTCATAGTGTTCCGCCCTAGGTATAATACAGGATGCCATTAATCATATTTATGGATCACCTCTAGCAGGACTGGGATAAAAGTGATGCATCTATCCTATCCTTCCTTGGTCTCTCAGGTCCCACTTTGCAAGGTCCCATAGAGTTCTTCGTTTTACCCAATCTTATTTAATAGTTACACAAACCAGCTGAGTGAGATCAGCATAGGATCAAGTATCCTAAGTGTGCTGATGATTGCTATATATTTTGACTCTTGACAAACCAAGTGATGCTACTGAACTTAATAAAACTTGAGTAGCTATGGGATTTAGTCATCCCCCCAAATTTGGGGATTTTCCATTAGTTCTGGGTGAGGTTGTTTTGCTCCAGGCATAATTGGTGTGCAGGTCTGGGATTTCTCCTAGGCTTTCAACTTCTGCTCAATCAAGAGCATTTGTACAAATACATCGTATGCATCATTTGCATTCATACCTGAACCAGGAGGCCCTTAGGATAGTCACTCATGCTTTGGTCACCTTGTATTTGCACTACTGCAATGTGCTCCATGGAGCTGACCTTGAAAATCACATGGAGCCTACCCCTGAACCAGAATGCAGCAGCAATAGTAGTTATGGACCACCTTGCTATATCTGTGAAAATACCACAACTGCGTGAGCTGCACAAACTCCCAGTAGACTTCTGCATCAATTCAAGGTGTTGGTTGTCATTCTGCAGGGTCTAGATTATTTGTGGGATCACCTGTGTCCAATTATTTCTGGACATGTTCTGAATCCTTTTCATTCAACAGTACCATCTTAGGGGACCTAGAAAACATATCTTTGTTAATGTGCCTTCTTTCATACACAAACCATTTGGTGCCTCAGACAGCCACTTCTGAACATTTCTGCAAAAAACAAAATGAGCCATCCCTGGAAGCCATATCACCCCTAGAAGATACACACTCCTAAAGACATAACAGATTTCTCTTTCTCCTCAGAAAAATTTAAGTTGTGAAGTCTACTGAGTGACTAGGCACTAGGGGATGAAGATAGTAGAGATAATGGCTGCCTCATATTGTTAAATTTCCACTGGCAATATATGTTTCGTAGGACTGCCATTTCTCAGACACGGTTCTTCCTTGCAAGGTTTGCAGATCTGTTCTTATAGCAATTAACGAGAGACACCAAATTCATTCCATTCTTAATTCTCAAATCACATTTTTTTTTCTTTAAAAAAAGATAGAAAATGAGCATGGCACTGGGTATACTAAAGATAGTCTTTAACCCATGTAATTCTTGCCGGTCACTTTGTAGATGTTAATATTCTCAGCCTCATTCCTAAAGACGAGTTTTGTGGTGAAGTGCACAGGGAGCAGAGTCTCAAAAAACAGCACTGTACTATGTTCCTCTCTCATTTTTGAAGATAGATAGATAGTAGATTGAGCACCACATAAATGCTGGAGCGTTCTTATCAGGAGTGGGTAAGTGTCCTGGAGATAGACAATATCTGCACCCAGGATGAGGTCATAATTCTGAGGAAAGTCCTTGTGGTCCAGACCCCATGATAGAGCACAAACCCTGGTTCGTGCCATGCACTGTCCAGGCAAATTCTGATGGACGTTCTCCTCTATCTGCTTCAAAGCTACAGGAAGATCTGTGATGGTTACATGACCTCCTGAAAAGAAAAAGGAAGGGAACTCTGAACAACAAAAAGCTTTCAAGGATTCAGGCCACAGATATTATGCACAAAAGCGCAGCCTTGAGATCCATCTGTTCTCCTTGACTCAAGCCTAACCTTTATTCTACTTTAGAGGAAGAAATACAGACAAACGTCATCATAAACGTCAATAATTCTATGCATAATATACCAAAATGCAACCACGAGACAGAGTGGCATATAAATATAATTAAAAAAAATAAGTACAGATAATTTTCGACTTACAACAGTTCATTTAGTGACCATTCAAAGTTACAACAGCACTGAAAAAAAGTGACCAATGACCATTTTTCACACAGTCATTGGGATATACTCATGGTGATCAAAATTCAGACACTTAACAGCTTAACATATGTATGATGGTTGTGATGTCCCGGCGTCATTGTGATCACCTTTTGCAACCTTCTGATGAACAAAGTCAATGGGGAAGCAAGATTCACTTAACCATATTATCAACAACTGCAGTGATTCACTTAACAGTAGTGGCAAGCAAGGTCATAAAATGGGGAAAAACTCGCTTAACAAATGTCTCACTAAGGAACAGAAATTTGGGGCTTGTTTTTGGTCATAAGTTGAGGACTGCCTATAAAGGGGAAGAAAACAAAGATATCTTGCTTAGCAATGGAAATTTTGGGCTCAACTGTTGTCGTAAATTGAAGACTATTCTTCCCCACCCTTGTCTAGAGTTAATTCAACATACCAAGAAGCGATGCGAGGATTCCCACAACACCAGTCCCAGCACCCAGCTCTATCACTTTCTTGTCCTGAAAATTCATCTTCTTTGCTTCAAAATATTCACAGAGAGTTAGAGCCTTAAAAAACATGAGGGAATAGCATTTTAGAATGAAATATTCAAACAAAAAATTAATAGATCAGTACGCGTATATAAATTCATTTTGCTTCATAGACTTCTGATGAGGACACCATCTATTCTACAAGCTTTTTGTTTCCAAGAGGCAAAATTTTAGCATTTGTTTTGCAGCCAATTATTTTTACATAAATATATTCCCTTCCATTGCATCCTTCTGTTTCATCACCCTGTACATCACAAGTTATTACTTGCAAAATTTATTTCTGTCAAATTCTGAGAAACAATATTTTCCCAGAATATCTGAAACTCTGAGGATGGTGCTGCCAATTGGAAAATGGGAGATCTTTTCCAGACACATCTGGCTGGCCACTGTATAATACAGAATGCTGGATGAGATAGGGTCTTAGTCTAATCCAGGGGTGCAGGCTGGGGAAATCTGGAATTTGAAGTCCATAGGTCTTAAAGTTGCCAAGGTTGGACATCCCTGGTCTATTCCAGCCAGACCTCTATTCAACCCTGGCTTAGAGGAACAGTTAATCTGACTTGATGTCTTTGTTCATCCATGCTTCTTGTGGCTCTTCTAGGTGCTCTTTCATCTCAAGTGATCACATCAGAGTTTATATCTAGAATGTAATAAATCTATGAAAAATTCTATTTACCACCAAATATTATACGTATATTGGATTGATCTTTTTCTAGTTTTTTTTCTTCAAGTAAAAATATGATTCCATGATGTTCATATTTTTCTAAATGAATAGAGTCTATACCTTATGTGTTCCTTATAACTAAATATACCTTGTACAAGGTTATGTACAATACAATATCTTCCTTTAGTCCTTTCTCTTATTGTTCTTATGCAATTACCTCCTCTTTCATATATTCATCCTGGCCTTGCTGTTTATCCAGACATTCTTTCCTCCCTTTGGCACTTTTATCTCAGCTTACCCCTAGGTGGGTACCCCACTGCTGTCTGCAGGTAACCATGATAATGAAAAAATGGCATAAATTAATGCCATAGTGTAAACATCGCCCTTTTGTCCATGCACTTTGACATTAGATCCACATTTGTAACTCATTGACATTGCTATATATTTCAGCACCTCTCTATTGTACTCCCATTGCAAACAATCATGATGCATCTTTATCTGAGATATCCTTTATCCTTAGACCTTCAGAGTAGTGATATGCTAACTCAGAGGTGCTAATGTGACCATTAAGATATAAATACATAAAGTTAAGCAAATTTGATAGCAGGGCTTGACTTTTTATTATTCATTATAATGGACTCTGCTGATTCAGAAGTTATTTTAGCATTATGACTTTTTCTTTGTTTTTGTTTTTATGTTTACTTTGGTTTTAAGTCCCAATCAAATAGAACAGTGTTATGAAAATACTTGCACAAACATATTAAATTGTTCTGGATCATCACATGCCAAGCACACGTCTTATATTAGACATAAAATCGAGACACAGATCTGAATATGCACTGAGAAATGAGGCAAATGATATACCAAAATATATTAAGCAGCCCTAAAGAAACTGGTACAATTATGTTCGTTTCTTCTTGTAGTGAATTTTTGTATTATTTTCCATGTATTAACCCTATGGAGCAATCCAGCTTCGAAACTAAGCCAACTGAGGAAAAGAGGTAATAAAGGGAGCTAAATATGTGCATGTAAGGGATGCCAAATCCTCATTGACCCCTTTAAAACCAGATCACTTCATGTATTTACGGTAACGAAATGGGAATACAAAAGCTTCAATATTCATGTTGTTAAGGCGTTGCTGGGGTTTTTGTTGAAACAAACCAGCGACTCCTGGGAATGATCATAAATTGTTAAGACTTTAAAATGCCCAAACTTTCTTTGTTCTGCCAATTACTTATTTGTTGTTAGTTGCGAAGTCATGTCCGACCCTCGCGACCCCATGGACAACGTTCCTCCAGGCCTTCCTGTCCTCTACCATCTTCTGGAGTCCATTTAAGCCAGCGGTTCTCAACCTGTGGGTCGCGACCCCATTTGGGGTCGAACGACCATTTCACGGGGGTTGCCAAACAACGCGATCCACCATTTTGTCCGCCATTTTTTTTCCTCAGCCGGTGCAGGGGGCACCGTGCATGCGCACAGTGCCACGCATGCGCACCGCGCAGTGCTGCACCGCGCATGCGCACCGCGCAGTGCTGCGCCGTGCATGCGCACTGCGCATGGGCATTGCTGCGCATGCACACTGCGAATGGGGCGCTGCCGTGCATGCAGCTGTGCATGCAGCCGCACATGCGGCGCCGCCGCACATGTGGGTGCCCCGCGCATGCGCGCTATGCATGGGGGCGGGGCAGGGGGCGCCGCCGCGCATGCTTATGATCGGGGTTGCTGGTATAAAAAGGTTGAGAACCACTGATTTAAGCTCATGCCTACTGCTTCAGTGACTCCATCCAGCCACCTCATTCTCTTGTCTCATCCCTTTCTTCTATTGCCCTCAATCTTTCCCAGCATTAGGCTCCTCTCCAGTGAGTCCTTCCTTGTCATTAGGTAGCCAAAGTACTTGAGTTTCAACTTCAGGATCTGGCCTTCTAAAGAGCAGTCAGGGTTGATCTTCTCTAGGACTGACCGGTTTGATTGCCTTGCAGTCCAGGAGACTCACAGGAGTCTTCTCCAGCACCATAGTTCAAAGGCCTCAATTCTTTGGCGCTCAGCCTTTCTTATGGTCCAACTTTCACAGCCATACATTGCAACTGGGAAAAACTATGGCCCTGACTATACATACTTTTGTTGGCAGGGTGATGTCTCTGCTTTTTAGTATGCTGTCTAGATTTGCCATAGCTTTCCTCCCCAGGAGCAAGCGTCTTTTAATTTCTTGGCTGCAGTCCCCATGTGAGGTGATCTTTGAGCCCAGAAAAATAACATCTGTCACTACCTCCATTTCTTCCCCATCTATTTGCCAGGAATTGAGAGGGCCGGCTGCCATGATCTTGGTTTTCTTAATGTTGAGTTTCAAGCCAATGTTTGCACTCTCCTACTTCACCCACATCAAGAGGCTCTTTAGTTCTTCACTTTCTGCCATTAGAGTGGTATCATCTGCATATCTTAGGTTGTTGATATTTCTCCCGGCAATCTTAATTCCAACTTTTGATTCATCTAGTCCTGCATTTCTCATGATGTGCTCTGCATATAAGTTAAATAGGCAGGGCGACAGAATACAGCCTTGCCGGATTCCTTTTCCAATTGTGAATCAATCAGTGGTTCCGTGTCCAGTTCTCACTGTTGCTTCTTGACCCGCATATAGGTTTCTCAAGAGACAAATAAGATGGTCTGGTACTCCCATCTCTTTAAGAACTTGCCACAATTTGTTGTGATCCACACAATCAAAGGCTTTAGCATAGTCAATGAAGCAGATGTTTTTCTGGAACTCCCTAGCTTTCTCCATGATCCAGCGTATAGTGGCAATTTGATCTTTAGTTCCTCTGCCTCTTCGAAATCCTGCCTGTACTTCTGAAAGTTCTCGATCTACATACTGCTGGAATCCAGCTTGTAGGATTTTAAGCATAACTTTATTTGCATGTGAAATGAGTGTAATGGTGCAATAGTTTGAACATTCTTTGGCATTGCCTTTCTTTGGAATTGGAATGTAAACTGACCTTTCCCAATCCTCTGGCCACTGTTGAGTTTTCCAAATTTGCTGGCAAATTGAGTGTAGCACTTTTACTGCATCGTCTTTTAAGATTTTGAATAGCTCAGCTGGAATACTGTCACCTTCATTAGTTTTGTTGTTGCTCAGCTTTCTTAAGGCCCATTTCATTTCATATTCTAGGATGTCTGGCTCCAGGTCAGTGACTACCCCATTGTGGTTATCAGGGACACTAAGCTCGTTCTTGTATAGTTCTTCTGTGTAATTTTGCCACCTGTTCTTAATCTCTTCTGCCTATTAGGTCCCTGCCATTTTGGTCCTTTATCATGCCCATTTTTGCATGAAACGTTCCCTTTATATCTCCAATTTTCTTGAAGAGATCTCTGGTTCTCCCTATTCTATTGTTTTCTTCTATTTCTCTGCACTGTTCATTTAAGAGGGCATTCTTATCTCTTCTAGCTATTCTCTGGAATTCTGCATTCAACTGGGTGTATCTTTCTCTTTCTCCCTTACCTTTCGCTTCACTTCTTTCCTCAGCCATTTGCAAAGCTTCCTCAGACAGCCATTTTGCTTTCTTGCATTTTTTTTTCCCTTTGGGATGGTTTTAGTTGCTACCTCTTATACCAGTGGTTCTCAACCTGTGGGTCAGGACCCCATTTGGGGTTGAACGACCATTTCACGGGGGTCACCAAACAACGCAGTCTGCCATTTCCCCCCCCCCTTTTTCTTAGCTGTGCTACTCCCTTTTATTCTATTGGCTTTTGAAAGCCAATAGAATAGACTCTCTTGAATAGAGTCTAATTCTATTGGGTTTCAAAAGCCAATAGGAATTGTCCAGGCTGTCTCTGCCCTGCTGAGCCCGCCAAAAGTCCCATTCTGCAAACGGTGCTGCACCAGTTGAGTAGTCCTCGACCGGTTGAGTAGTCTTCGACTTACGACCAGTTGGGGGTCGCGGCATTAAAAAGGTTGAGAACCACTGTCTTATACAATGTTGCAAAACTCCATCCATAGTTCTTCAGGCACTGTCTATCAGATCTAATTCCTTAAATCTATTTGTCACCTCTACTGTATATTCATCAGGGATATGATTTAGTTCATACCTGAGTGGCCTAGTGTTTTTCCCTACTTTCTTCAAGCCTAAATTTTCCAACCAGAAGCTCATGATCTGAGCCACAGTCAGCTCCTGGTCTTGTGTTTACTGGGCAACCTTGGCTCTTTTATGACTTGTGGACTTCAACTCCCAGAATTCCTGAGCCAGCCATGCTGGCTCAGGAATTCTGGGAGTTGAAGTCCACAAGTCATAAAAGAGCCAAGGTTGCCTACCCCTGGTATAGAGCTTCTCCATCTTTGGCTGCAGAGCACAGGTCAATCTGATTTCTGTGTTGACCGTCTGGTGATGTCCATATAGGCATAAAAGATCTGCTCCAACCAGCAGGGCTAGTTACAGGCTTAACGATCTCGACTATTAAAGGAGAATAGTTGTAGCTCAGGGTTGAAATGAGGAATCCTTGGTGCTCTTGAAGCTGTTTTCTTGCAGACGTTTAACAACCAAACTCGGAGAACATCAAGGATCCCTCGATCTCGACCGTCCCAGGCGGGACTTGCGCTCACCGCCTCCCAGACCGGAGCAGCCACTCCCAGCCGAGCCCCGTGGTACTGTATGATGCTCAGCTCGTGCCCGCAGAGCCGGTACCGAGTCTGCACAGGAAAAGCATCAGCAAACAACTCCAGTTCCTGCGGAAACACCGACTGTAAACCCGCTTCCACGTCACCTTCCAACGCGACGAGCGCCGCCATCTTCCCAACTTTTTCTTTGGGGCTAGCATAGAACGATTCGGGAAACAGTGCGTACCCTATTCTGATTGGACAAGGAGGGACAGCGCCTCTAATAGCTATTGGATCCCAGTGGGGAAAGGGGGAGGGAGCTTAATCTTACTCAGTTTCTCCACGTGATTGTGCTTGTGGCGGGTTGTCTGCTTTGATTCCGCTCAGAATGAGGCGCACCTCGCAAGTGTTTCTTAGGCATCGCGAAGATTTAATTTCTGGTTTACGAAGTCCGGGCTATAAAACATGCAGACGAATATTAGATGGGAACGAAAGATAGTTAAGACCATCTGGTCTTGCCATTCTGCGGAATCAAGAATACTAATTACATCCAATACTATTGTCTCTAATGAAGAAAATATTTCCACACGTTGGTAGTAGTGGCTAACGAATCTTGACATCTATAACTTTCTTCTTAACAACTATCTAAACAAGTGAGATCAAAGTAAAACCCTCTGCTATTGAAACCAAGGAAGTCGTTATTCAAAATGCAACACTACATTCATTTTCCTGGGAACAGTAACATTTCCTTCGAGTACATTCATAGATAGGATTATACAGAAATTATGTCCCTGGATCCCTTTTGTTTTATTGAAAAACGAGTATTTTTATATTTGGTACCCCCAGAAATGCTTACAGTCATAGTGACCAGCAATAATATTAGAATGCATTTTATTTTTCTGTAAAATAATCTGATGCTATGCAAAAATTTGGGAGGGAAATTCAAATAGTCACTGTATGCAAGAAGCTTGATGCAGCTGTGAATTGCAAAAACACTTGTCCAAAAATATCCATCAAGGAGGAGACTGGGGAATATCAGTGGTGAGCCCTGCCAAAATGCTGGGTTTGGGTAGTTGCCCAAGGAATGCTAGTCCAAATCTCATTGAATATTTCTCACTTAATTCACTGTAACAAGTGAATGTAAAATCACAGCTTTACTCATGATTACAGTAACTGGGCTGGGCCCAAAATGTAATACAAATCTTTCCCAAATGATTGCTAAACATCATGGCTCTCACCATAACAGAGAGGCAGAATAGAAATCCAGCTAATAAACAGTAACAAATTTATAAAACATAGCAAAACAAGGACAGTTTTCTGTCCTCCAAAGTGTTGCTTTCATTAATGCAGATTTTCTTCTTGGCAAATGTAATAGTTTATCCATTGTACTACTACATGTGCTGTATTAGGCAACCTATAATTAAAGGCATGGCAATAGTTCACAAAAACAGACACTTACCTTTAGTCTCCAATCTCCTATTTGCTTATTTTCATGCAATTTCTGGCTCGAAGCCTGCTGAAGTACCCTACCATTGGCAACTCTGCTCTCTAGCGTCATTCTATGCGTTTGACTAGTAAACTAATAACGCTGCTGCTAGCTGATTTATGAGCCAGCTCCCAAAGGATCAGAAGGACATTCCATGTTCCCTGACCCATCTCTGTTAGCTTCACAAGACTGGAAGTTTTAGAACAAGGAAAGAAAGCCATTCCCACATTCATACAAAGTCACCTGTTTGCTGAATGCTGAGCTTGGAGAGGTGGGGTTAGCTCTTGACGCATATCACAGTTAAAGGTTATCTTTGCAAGACGTTCAATGAGAGAAGATGCTCTTGTTTGGCTGGCCTAGTTACAGCATTTAATGGAAACCAACATAGAGTTAAAGATTAAAAGGCCCAGAGAATCCTTGGTATATTTCCATTCTTTTTGTTTAATTTTTGAGGGATTTCAAGGCACTTGTTTTTATTGTCAGACGTTAAAAATCATGTCTTTCTCTACTATTTGCCAGAAGGAGAAGAAAAAAAAGGTTTTGCTTAGACTAGAGTTATTTTGCTGTTTTGAATTTGTGTGTGCTAATGTTCTTCCAACTCCACCTCTCATTCTCTTTTCTTAAAAAACAAACTCTAGATGATAATAAAAATAAAATAATAATAATAATTATGATAACAGCTAGATGCTAAATGTGTACCTGCAATGGCTACTGAAACCATCACACATGTTTTATTATATTGTTCATTTTATGCTGTTCATTTGGGGCAACAAAACTTTTTAATTAAGTGGTTAACAGCACCTTTAAGCAAGTTCAAGGTCATTCTGATCAGGTTTATTTACAACTCTTTATTTTCAGACTCAGCTGATCCTTTTTTTTCAGTGTATGCCAAATTCTGTTAAGTAATGTGTAAGATACACAGCAGTTTAACGTGCTTATCTACTTAATCAATTTTATATATTCAGTGTTTTTTATGAACTGCGCATTGATGTAACGAAGAATCTATAGTCTGTAATAACCTACCTGACAATCTTCTATAATACTAATAATTTGCTCTGTCTACAAAATTATTAGAGCTGCAAAGTAGAGATTGGACTAATTCTACTGCTATGGCAAATGTGCTGGGCTTGGTTGCAGAGTATAGTGAAATTGCTATAGGTGATGTGTAGGAGGCCCTATTTTGGATATGATCAAGTCAAAACAACTCTGATACAACACATTCTGGACACTGAAAGACAACAAGACGAGTCTCTCCTGCCTAAGAATTTTGAGCAATCAATCTTCTATTTTCAGACTGGCAAGACACTTAGATTATAACATGATATTAAAAGTGAGAAGAGCTTTAACACTGGCTCAGTTGAATGTTCTGTCAACTATCCTGGAAGACAGATATATAAAAAAAGTCCATATGCTGTTTAGTTATGTCCATGTGGTACAGATACCATAGAATGTATCATTCACATTTTATTGTGTTGCTGCTTTTACAGAGATATTACAATTAACTTTAAGTTTCCATATCTAATAAAAGATCCAAGCATTCGGATATCTTCTATATAGATTTTTTTTTACTCATTAGGCAAGACTATCTTGTTCAGAATTAATATTGGCGTGATTTAGCTATAAAATTATAGTCTTGAAAAGGTAAATGGATGAAAGCAAGTAATAATAAAAACAACTAAGTTTCTGGGTGGTTGTAGGAAAAAGGAAAGATGTTTCAAATTAAGATCCTCTCTCTGATCATTCATCCACATCTCTTCACAGAGCAATAGGCTGTCAACTGTACAAACATGATTACTCTTTAACTACTGTCCTTTTAGTTTCCTGTTGGAGTAGCCAACCATTCAGCCATCTTTGTCAATGTGCGTCAAAGCCACAGGTCATTGTGATGTTCTGAAGTAAATCTTGAACAGTTAACTCTCTGAAGATGATTTCCTAGCTGATATACCATGAAATGAGCTGGGGGCTCATAACACATTTATTAAGAGAGTAGTACTTAGTTTCATGGTAAGGGGGTTTTAGCATCCCATTGCGTTGCAAATTCTGCTGATGGTCTATTAACGTTTTTTGCAAGCCAGTTCTTTGAAAATAACACACAGTATTCAAAAGTTTTAATGGTGTGTTTGTGTGTTTCTTTTTTTTAGACTGGGTGCATTGCAAGCAGTTCTCCAGGTGCTGCTGCAAAATGGCCAATGCTGAGGAATGGTAGAAGATATAGTACAATAAGACCTAGGAGGATGTAAATGAATCCATAATGGACTACAACAGAGATTGCCAACCTTTTGGTCACCAGGGACCGGTTGTGTGGAGAGAGGTTTTTCCACAGACCAGAAAGTGTGTGGTTTTGTGTGCTGCCTGCATCCCACGAATGCGGCTTTGTTTGTGTGGACTGTGTTAAGTCCTCAGCGAAATGGCAATGACGCGAGAAGCAGTTGTAGTTCTCAGGAACCTCTTTATTTCTGTTCAGCATACTGGTTACAAGACGCCGACAACGCCCAAGTCTCCCTGCCCCTTTTATAGGCGATCCCCGGGCCAAACTGTAATATTTGGCGCGCCTGCACCATGCGCATGCGCGCGAGTGCTAGCGACAGCCAGTCAGGTCTCAGGCAGCTTGCACCTGCCCGGGACCGTTGCAATGCCCCGAGCCTGCCTTCACAGGCTCAGGACATAACAGACTGGTTGCTGGCATGCCACAGCCCAGTACTGGTCCTGGTACTGGGGATCCCCTGGACTACAGAATATAGCTACAGAGATAATTTTTGTGAGCCATCACAATCTGAAAACCAAAGCTTAAGCTAGGAGAAACATTGGTCTCTGCTGACAAAGTCATGCTGAGAATGTTAAATGATTATGCTTACTGGGATTATGGTGTTAATTGAAATAGCACCATCTCTATACCTAAACCCATAAAAATACCATTGAGGTAATAATGTTCTTGAAATAAATGCACGGCACTCCACCAAAATGAGAAAATTGGTGTCTATCATCAGGATCTTCAGTCTAGACATCAATATCAAGGACACGAGAAGGAAACGTTATTTGGCTTACAGGCCCCAAATCTGGAATCGAGAGGTTTCTATCAAAAGATTCACTGAGCAGGTGAATCTTGAATAACTGTTTGAACAAAATAGTGTCAGGCTCAGAGATATGCTGAGAGGCAGCACCATACGTGAAAGCCAACAAGGACAGAGACATTTGAGGGACAGGAGAGCTTCAAATGACCAAAAATGGTTCCACTGGATGAATGAAAGGATGTGTTAAGTAGGGAGAACAGGATGGCCTGAATGGAACGGAATGGAATGGAATACAAGGTTCTATATGGTGCTATTTCAATTAACACCAGTATAAGAATTAACTAAAAGCCATCATGTGGTCAAACTGACAAGAGGTGAAAGTTGCCATAATGGAGAGGGGAACTGAGAGAAGCAAGAAAAAACTGCACATCAAAACAGCTTCCTCCCGTTTTATCCCAGATCTATCTGTTACCCCAGATTTGTCAGCTGCACTCTGAAACAGGCTGGAGAAGAGATGCACATAAAGAGGAATTTATATGACACATTGAAATTGCTTCCTTCCTGGCTTATCCTCTACTCCACCAGCTTGTCAAATGATCTGTTTTTAGACCCAGATTCAATGGACTTCTCCTTACTTGACAAAATGGCAGAACTATGGATTTCCAAATGAATGTGTATGGTAAGGGCGTGGCAATACTGGCAAGAAATAGTCACAGCTAGCCTATCCCACGAAGAACACAACATGGCACTTCCCCAATGTCATAAAAATATTATAAAGTGCAGTACTTGGAAATCCTACCGGAAAGGAGGGAACGTGGAAATGGAGCATGGAAAAGAAAGTAGGTGCCTTCCGGGCTAGACAGAAAAGATAAACCAGGGCTAAATCAAGGCGTTGAAGTCTCTGTGTTGCAATTCGTGCTCCTAGGGGACCATCAAATCCAACAGGAAGAAGCAGGAGAAGCAGAACCCTTTTTCTTTTTGTCTTCTTTTCTTTTGGCCACCTTCCCCTTTCCCCTGCTTGGCTCATCTGCTTACAATGTATTGAGCTGCAATCCACTGTAGGCATTAATCTTTCATAGCAGAAAGTAATGAGTGAAGTGGAAAGTGACTAAGAGGGAGCCTGGTCCGGAGGGCACATTGCCACCCCTATTCATTCCTCTCCCCTCTAGCTTTTGTTCCCTCTTTTTTTGGCCTCTTACATTCCAACACCAGAGCAGCAGCACCCTTAATGTGACTGCTTGTGTTTCGTGCATGGTGCATCCTGTATGGCAGCTTCCATCGTCACTGGGACCAGGCCCATAGCTGCATTGGCCCTGGTGGCAGCTAAGACTGCAACTGGCTGCTTGAACCCACCAGATAATGTCCCCTCAATACTTCCCTCTGCCATGCAGACTAACTGTCAACACCAAGGGAAAGGAAAAATGGGCCCTCTTTCACTCCCCCCAACATTTAGATTACTTTCTACAGTGGACACTGTCAAGGGTAGCAAGCTAGGGCGGTTGAGAGAGAATTATAGATAGGTATGCGGAAGTCAAAGAAATAAGAAATAAGGAAGGAGATTTCGGGGAACCCAACATAAGGTTAGGACAGGCATCTATTTGTCCTATTAGGCCTGGTAGGTGAGGCATGTTAAGAGTCTCATCCATTAAATAATGTCATCTGACAGGACCCAGGAGGTGGCCCTTTTTTCTGCTTGGCACCCACCCTTTGGAACATCAGTCTCCCCCAAGATTAGTGTTGTGTTTTCCGTTCGCGTGCGAATGATGAAGACACATGGTGACAACTAATCAATGCTTTATTCTCTTACTCCAACTTCCAGCAAAAAGCAAAAGGCACACAGGCCTTTTTATAGGGCTTGAACCCCGGACAGAGTGAACCAATAAGATTTCTTCTTTCTTCGCGCCTTGCGCATGCGCACAAGTCTGGCGCCGCTCTGTCTGGTCCCGGGCAGCTTTTAGAATGCCCGGGACCATTTGCAACAATTCTGGGCCTGCTGAGTTTCCTCATCAGGCCCAGGACACAACAATTAGATTAGCCCCAATCCTGCTGGCCTTCAGGAAGTCTCTTAAGGTATGGCTCAGTCATTGTACCAGATCCCCAGTGGTGTTACTGAGCCTGCTGGTTGGTGCATTGTTAATAATTTACTGCAAATTAGTTTTATTGTTTTAATTATGGCTTTTATTTTGCTTGCGTTGCTAAGTGTTGTTGTTTTAATTACATAAGCCACCCAGAATCACTTAGCAACAACAATAGCTCTTAGACTTATATATCGCTTCACAGTGCTTTACAGCCCTCTCTGAATGGTTTACAAATTGCCCCCAACAATCTGGGTCCTCATTTTACTGACCTCAGAAGGACGGAAGGCTGAGTCAACCTTGAGCTGGTCAGGATCGAACTGCAGGCAGCCGGCAGTCAGCAGAAGTAGCCTGCAGTACTGCATTCTAACCACTGCGCCACCACCGCTTAGCTGAGATGGGCAGCAATATAAATTGAGTATTTAAATCAATGAAATTGATTTAAATCAATAAATAAATCAATAAAATCACTGGATTGTAGAGAAGGAGTGTAGTCTGACTGGACTCTCATTCAGCCTGACAAGCGGGCTGAAGCAAGATGAAATTTCCTCTTCCTGTTCTCTGATTGTGTTTCTGTGTAGATTAAAAAGCTCACAATTTCAAGCCAAGGTTTTCTGAAGAAGTCTGATTCTTTTCCAAATTTGCCTTGTGCAAGAGGTATTTTCTCTGAAGAATATGTTTTCACATCGATGGTGCAACATTTCTAATTATGGCTCTGGTGTAGCCTGTTTCTGCCAATTTCTGAGTGTTGCAGTTTTATTTCTACTTCCTGTCCTGAAAATCATGTGAATCATTCTATTGGCCATCTGTGTAACAAAGATGGGACTAATTGAGTAGCTGTTTTGCAGTTTCAATTTGCTTGCATCCTATTACTGGTAGAGCTCATTAAATTGGGGAGGGGGGAACCTTCCTTCAAAGAAAATTGAAGTTCTGCTTTTCAAGAAAAATGACTAAATCTATAAAAGTTCTGCTTTTCAAAACAGTACAAGAGAAACTGGATAGATTTTTTTTACTGTATTTCTGAAAGATCCAGGATATTTCTGTTTATACTCATGTGATACATTCCTCCAGTAAGCTGCTGTATGCTATTCAGCACTAATATCTGCACTCTGCAGAATTTATGAATGGAAGAGAAAAAAGTGATTATTATCATTGTTCTCTATTATATAGACAAAAAAGATCAACTTATTTTCCAAAGCATCTGAAGGCAGGACAGGAAACAATGGATGGAAACTAATCAACGAGACAAGCAACCTGGAATTAAGGGGAAACTTCCTAACAGTGAGTACAATTAATCAGTGGAACAGCTTTTGCCTTCAGAAGTTGTGGATGCTTCATCACTGGAAGTTTTTAAGAAGAGACTGGACAGTCACTTGTCTGAAATAGTATAGGGCAGTTGTGGCGAACCTATGGCATGGGTGCCAGAGGCAGCACTCAGAGCCCTCTCTGTGGGCATGCACACTGTCGCCCCAGTCCTAGGCCTTCAGCTGGGTTTTATAAAACCTTTTCACTTTAGGCCTCCGCCGCTGTGTGCAGAAAAAAAAAAAGGTTCAATCAATCAGTCAATTTCAACTTCTCACGGGAAAAAAAAGATCTTGCAAAGTTGGAATTGATTGATTGAACTTTTTAGTCCCACCCAGGCTGCTGTTACCGCCGCAGCCATGCCCACCCAATGGGCCACGCCCACCCAATAGGCCATGCCCACCCAATGGGCCACACCCACCCGATGCATAAGTGGGTTTTGGATTGCAGTTTGGGCACTCAGTCTCTAAAAGGTTGGCCATCACTGGTATAGGGTCTTCTGATTGAGCGTGGGGGTCAAAGATCCTTTCCAGCTCTATTCTAACTAATATTTCAAGAGAAACCAAAAGCTCTTATTCCCAGTTAGGAGCTGTTTTATTATATATTCCCACCATCCTTGCTTTTCACCCATCCAATATAGAATTCAGGGTTGCAGTATGGAGTCTTAAACTTTCTTGCAGTTGACTCTTTCAAAACATGTCCCGACAATGACGTTTTTTTCTGCCATGCTCTAGTGTTGCCTTTACCTTTTGCCCAATCCAAACCTGGGGTAGCCTTAAATTTTCCTCTGCTATTCCAGTGTTACATTTTTCTCCCCTCTCGATTCCTAGTCCAACAGTGGTTGGCCATGTACACAGTCTGAACACTTGACCAGCCATTCTGTTAGTGTTGCTGTTAGCCCCTGGGCCTAGGAAATGGGATTGGCCCACCTTTCTATTAGCTATGTGGGCACATCCCTTCCCCTCCAGTTCCTGGGCCCTATTCTACAGGGTCATTCTGGTTTGAGCAACAAGGGAGTCTAGATTTTTCAAACCAGTGTCTCCCATTTCATCAACTTAGCTTTGAGCCAATCAGCATTGTGAAAGTATTATTTAGAAAGAGGGATAAGCCCAGTTTATCACATATTGCAGAGGTAGAGCTGCACAAAAACAGGAGGGCCACTTGCCACCAGTGCTTTTTTTATCATAGAACACACCGGAACGGAATTCTGGCACCTTTTTTCAACGGATTTTCCAAGTTTTAAAAGTAACTTTTGAAAATTTGATGTTTGGTCCAAATGGACTTGAATCGTCCTGTCGACCATAGCAGGTTGGCGACAAAATCATTAAAATGGTGCATGTAGGCTGCTTGTGTTTCGAGTCTGATGCGTGCATACTTTGTCCGTGCTGGTTGTGATGCGCTGCTTGGCTTGTATTGGTTGTGTCGTCATGCACTGAGTGCTTAATGCGGGTGGTGACCATTATGTTTCATTACATAACTGACGTGTGGGTGTGTGTACAGTGATTGACTATATGCGAAAGGTAAACAATGTCTTTATTTTAAAAAAATCAGTGAATTGAAAATCTTTTTTTTAATTTTTAGGATAAAACTTACTATGAACATTTGCCTTAAATACAATAAATTAAATTTCTGTTAAGAACTCAGTATATAATTTTTTAAATAAAAGATTAACAAGATGTGAGTTCCAGGAATAACAGAAAGAAAAAAGCAAACTAACAAGGATCCTTCAACAACTTTCATTTCTTTTTCAATGCAGATGTTACTTGAAGCATAAACTGTTTGTTTTCTTATAGATAAAGCCACTTAAGAATCTGAGAAGGGGGCTGTTTTTTGACTAGTAACTATAGGCATCAATATAATTTCTTCATTCCCAACATTTCTGCACCAAGATAGGCTGTTAAAAGATATTCAAGATTTAGCTATATAAAAGAGCCATGAGTCAGAACAAGTATAAATTGCACAACTGTAGGACGTATTCTGAGCAAAGTAAATCAATTCCAGGAATAGATTCATAATACTGGATCAATTTTGCCTAGAAAAGATGATGAATTTGGGAGGGACACAGGAATGCATGTGAAACAAAACTGGCCCCATATCCGCATTGCTTAAAAATACCTCCATATGCTTTATCTCTCTCCCCATTTATTATTTCAACTAGTTCAGGAAAGCTGGAAAGAGTTCCATTTCTGAGTGATATATTCCAGCTCCTGTTTGAGAATGAACTGAAATTCAAGAGGAAAAACGTCTAGGTTCAGTGGTGACTCAGCATGATCAGTAGAGCCACAATAAATGGAAGGACTGAAAAGGACTCAAACCTCCATTATCTAGACCAGGGGTAGGCAACTTTGGCTCTTCCACGAGTCATAAAAGAGCCAAGGTTGCCTACCCCTGGTCTAGACCGCTTTTCCTCCCCATTAGCTGAAGCTCAAGTCAACCCAATTGTTACCACCAAAACTACTTGCTCAATCAAGATATTTGTCAGGGCAAGCCACTGGTATCTGAATAGAGAGCAAACCCCACTCCCTTCTGGCACTGATGATGTTAGCTAGTTTGGTAATGAAACGTCTGCAAGAAAACAATCAAGTTCAGAGAGCACCAAGGGTCCCACAATTCAGCCCTGAACTATAAACATTATTTACTGTTGATCATAGTCATTCTATTGCAGGAGTTCTCATGGGTACATTTTAATAAAAAGTAGTGAAAAAGACCTATAAAAACATGATCATAAACCAAAACAAGATATTATATTAAAGCATGGGAGTAAAGCTCTCAGACCTCCGTACTACTTCTTGGGCTTTTGACCACCCCAATATTATTTTTGCAACTTCTAGATAATCTTAAATTTTTCAAGCAACTTGGAAAAGAATCTCACAACTCCTCTTACTACGCACCTCCTTTGATTTGTCAGCTATTAACAAGGGTTGCAATATACATTAAAATTCTTACACTCAAATACCGAATCTGCTAGTATTCTGCATCAACCTTTTCTGGAAAAGAACAGATTGTACCTTCTAAAAAATGAGAGAAGAACCAGATAACAACACGATGCTTTTGAGAATGGACAAAAAAAACAAAAAAAGATTCCCATAGAAACTATCCTGTTATTCAGGGTGCCCACGCAGGTGCCAGGGGAGCGGGTGATCAACTTAAATGTCATGCTGGAAAAGTATTTCCAGAAAAGTTATACTTGGGAAGGATAGGGTTAATCTTATTTTATTTATTACTTTTTTAAAAAAAAAATCTTAAATTGGACTGAGAAAGTCATCCAGTGAACTTCCAGGGCTGAAGGTGGATTTAAACCACTGGTCTAGTACTTTAACCACTACACAAAAAAAATAAGCTTAGAAAAACAGCTTATTTTAATTGCAAGGGATTTTTTTCCTCAAACGGTAAATGTAGCAGGGGGGGGGAGGATTTTGGAAATTGTAAATACGGGATGAGGAGTATTCCTTTTCCTTTGATATATTCTCCCCCCATCCCCCCAAAACCCCCATCATCCTCTACACAGCAAGCAAGCCTGCAAATAAATGGAGGGTGAAGCTGGCAACGCAGCCTACAGATTTTGTCAGATTCAGGATCCTGGTGATGGAAATGGCCTTGACTTCTGGAATCCAGTGGGCTATTAATCCTCCATGGAAACTTGCAGGTACAGGCCAACCTTACCACCTACAAACATTTCCATCAACAGGAAGAACAGATTTCCAAACACGGCAGAGTCTTATTACCTTTTTTAATACAGAGGGAGAGGAGGGAACAGGAACACCTCAAACTTATTTTTATCGTGTTTGGTCAAACACTGGATAGGGGAGAGTAAAAGACAAAGCCTCCATCCAGGTGAGCAACTCTGTAGAGTTTTTTGAACAGCAATAGAGAAGTTTTACCCTGGCCTTTATCCAGAATATATATGTATTTTCGACTTTCAACCTACAGCCATGGGCTTTAGTCCTGGTGATCTCCCATATAAGTACAGGTAGTCCTTGGCATACAAGAGTTGATTTAGTGACCATTCAAAGTTACAACAGCATTGAAAAAAGTGCCTTACGACCATTTTTCACACTTAATAACCATCGCAGCAGCCCCATGGTCACATGATCAAAATTCAGACCCTTGGCAACTAACTCATATGTATGATGGTTGCAGTGTTCCAGGTCATGTGATCATCTTTTGCGACCTTCTGACAAGCAAAGTTAGAGTAAACCAGACTCACTTAACAGCTGTGTTACAAACTTAACAATTGCAATGATTCACTTAACAACTGTGGCAAGAAAGGCTGTCAAAAGGGGCAAAACTCACTTAACTGTCTCAGCAACAAAGTTTTGGGGTCAACCTAAGTTAAGAGTCAAAGCTTAAGGCAGATTGGAAAATAATGAAAGATTTTTTTCACTGCCGTCTAGAGCAGGCATGTCAAACTTGCAACGTCATGTGACGTCGCACGATGTATCGCAATTTTTCCCCCATTGCCGGCAATGGGGTGGGCACGGTTTTGGCATGACGCCTTTGGCCTGCGGGCCGGCATTTTGATATGCCTGATCTAGAGTGTCCCATGTTCTGGGCCTTTTCCTTACAGCTATGTTATTTGCACATTCCTCCTGTCTTAGAATCAGCAGAAAAGTTGGCTGGCAGAATTTGAATCAGCTTTATTGTGTAGAAGGAACTAGGCTGGGGAGCAGTGCTGTCTTTGCAGATTTACTGAAAAAAAAAAGTTCGGGCAATGATTGACAGATATCCTGGCTGCTTTCCCCCCTCCCATCCAGAATCATCTGCTGGCAAGAAAAACAACTATTAGTTACTCTCTATAATGCATGACAGGATGGGGTTAGAGGAGGTGTACTTCATTCAGTGCTTTTCCTATACAGAACGTTTCTGTTTGTTTTGGCACAAAGATATCAATCTCCTGGGTGACTGATAGTGTCCCCAAAATAAATAAACAAATAAAATATCTCAGCTGACAAGTCTACTCTGTGCAAGGCAGATATCTGGTCTGTCTTGTAACCCATCTCAAAATGGATGTAAAGGGCGGTTTCTTTATTTTTCATTCTTTCTTTCTTTCTTTCTTTCTTTCTTTCTTTCTTCCTTCCTTCCTTCCTTCCTTCCTTCCTTCCTTCCTTCCTTTCTTCCTTTCTTCTTTCCTTCCTCTCCTTCTCTCTCTCCTAATTCAACTGTGACAACGAACAGCAGCAGAAAAGTCCTGCCCTGTCAGTCAGGCTGCAACTTGCAGACAATCAACTGATCTCTTTCTCGGTATACCAAGTCCATCTCAAAGGCCACCAACTTGTCAGCTAATATTTGTTTGCTTGTTTTTAATCCAAGTGATTCAAGCTTCTAGAAGACAAGCATTTATTTGGAAAGTACTAGTCTTTCAGAAGATCAATATTCCCTTGTCAAAAACAACAGCAACAAGCTCTATGTCCCTCTCAAGCCAAATGGCATAGAGGAAAATACAATACTGTATCAAAAACAATACTGTAAAAAATAGATTAGGAACACAAATAGGCAAGAAAATGGTATGTGAGCACCTGTCCATCCTAGACGAGTTCAAATCAGATGGATTACATCCCAAGGTTCTCAAGGAACTGGCAGATGTGATCTCAGAACCACAGAACTATATCTTTCAAAGATCCTGGAGCACTGGGGAACTACCAGATGATTGGAAAAGAGCTGATGTAGTTCCCATCTTCAAAAAAGGAAAAAAAAAATGGATCCAGGAAATTACAGACCTATGAGCCTGACCTCAATACCTGGGAAGATTCTGGAAAAGATAGTCAAACAACAATTCAGCGAACACCTAGAGGCAAACAAAGTCATAACCAAAAGCTAACATAGGTTTGTCAAAAACAGATCATGCCAGACAAATCTTATGGCATTTTTTGACAAGGTGACAAAATTAGTGGACCAGAGGAATGCTGTGGATATAATTTACTTGGACTTCAGTAAGGCATTTGATAAAGTAGACCACAACCTACTACTTGATAAGATAGAAAAATGTGGGTTAGGAAATCGAATGGAAAGCTATATTTGCATATAGACGAAAATGCATTTCCAAATCTCTAGGCCAGTGGTTCTCAACCTTTTTAATGCCGCGACCCCCAACCGGTCGTAAGTCGAGGACTACTCAACCGGTCGTAAGTCAAGGACTACTCAACTGGTGCAGCACCGTTTGCAGAATGGTACTTTTGGCAGGCTCAGCAGGGCAGAGACAACCTGGACAATTCCTATTGGCTTTTGAAAGCCAATAGAATTAGACTCTATTCAAGAGAGTCTATTCTATTGGCTTTCAAAAGCCAATAGAATAAAAGGGAGTAGCACAGCTAAGGAAAAGGGGAAAAAATGGTGGACTGCGTTGTTTGGTGACCCCCGTGAAATGGTCGTTCGACCCCAAATGGCGTCCCGACCCACAGGTTGAGAACCACTGCTCTAGACAATCCTTCCAGGAGCCGCATGTAGCTACTTAACAGCATAAATTGCAAAACGTATCCTGAAAGTTTATAAATATCAGTGACCTCCATGTAAAATAGAATAATATCCCAATGACCACCAAGGAAGAGATGGAACCAATCAAGATGGATGCTACCAGTTCATCATGCAAATCAAAATGGAAAGACCAAACAGTTGGCAGATGCAGAGTAACTAAAGAAGCCAGAAAGATTTTGTTTTTTTGTGGGGTTTTTTGGCTATTTCTGCAGAAATAAAACTAAACATTAAAACGAAACCCAGTGGAAAAAAATATGTTTTATTAATTAAAAAACAGAAAATCCAATATCCATGAAATCAAGATACTATTTCACATTTGAGCACTTTGCAATAAAATGGAAAATTTGAGACTGGCCATCATCCAGTTTGGGATTTTCAAGAGAGATTTCACAATAGCCAGCACACAACTAGGTGGAATGATACCACCTTATTTACTGATTAATGAATTAATTAATTCATCAACTACTTCAATCAAAGCTATTCTAAGCAGTGTAGAAAAGCAGCTACCACAATGATAAGATATAATAGCAGTAATACAATGCCATGGAATATTTTGGTCAGAAATTATAATTAGCCTAAGATTCCAAGCACTCAAATCCCAAAGGTCAACAATACAATGGCTAGGTTCAAGCATGTAAATAGCTTATATAATGCTATCAAGAATCATATTTATAAGTCTAAATGAGTATAGTGTATGCATATAAGCAGACACTATTACAGATAGTCCCTGACTTACAACAGTTCATTAAGTGATTGTTTGAAGTTACAATGGCATTGAAAAAAGTGACATGATCATTTTTCACAGTTACAACCATTTCAACATCCCCAGGGTCACGTGATCAAAATTCAGACACTTGGCAACGGACTCGTATTTATGACGGTTGCGGTATTCTGGGGTCATGTGATCACCTTTTGCAACCTTTTGACAAGCGAAGTCAATGGGGAAACCAGATTTACTTAACAAGCACGTTAGTTACTAAGTTAAAAACTGCAGTAATTGACAACAACTGTGGCAAGAAAGGTCATGAAGTGGGGCAAAACTCACTTAACAACTGTCTCACTTAGCAACATAAATTTTGGGCTCAATTGTGGTTATAAGTCGAGGATTACCTGTACTGATATTGTTGATATTGTGCCTACTAATTTCTGATTCCATTCTTCAAAATTGCCCTTCAGTATTTTCATTATTATAATGAAAGTCCAAGTAAATTAGTGGACCAGAGGAAAGCTGTGGATATAATTTACTTGGACTTCAGTAAGACATTTGATAAAATAGACCACAATGTTGGTTAGACAGTATCACCACCAGATGGATTCGTAACTGGCTCACCAACTGCACTCAATGTGTCATCCTCAATGGAACTGCATCTACATGGAGGGAAGTTTGCAGTGGGGTACCCCAAGGCTCTATTTTAGGCCCAGTACACTTCAACATCTTCATCAATGATTTGGATGAGGGGATAGATGGGGAACTGATCAAATATGCAGATGACACTAAGCTGGCAGGAATAGCCAACAGTCCAGGAGACAGGCTTAAGATACAGAAGGATCTTGACAGACTTGAACACTGAGCGCTATCTAACAAAATGAAATTCAATGGTGAAAAAAGTAAGGTTCTACATTCAGGCAGGAAAAACCAAATGCACAGGTATACTATAGGTCAGTGATAGCGAACCTTTTAGAGACCAAGTGCCCCAAAACCGCCCCTGCCCCACCCTCACCCCACCCCCACCCTGCCCACTCCAGCCCCACCCCACCTGTCCGCAGGGCTACCCACTGCCTCCACAGCCCGCCGCAGCAGATTGCCCAGGCAGCCCAGCAGCACCAAGGTGGCCACGCCCTCCGCCCGTGCCCCATAGCATCATCTGTGCGCGACGGGGCGCGAGGGCGGAGTGGTCAATGATTTGGATGAGGGGATAGATGGGGAACTCATCAGATTTGCAGACGACACCAAGCTGGAATTGGGTATGTCTAGTTTAATGAAAAGAAGGACAAGGCTGACATGATAGCAGTGTTCCAATATCTCAGGGGTGGCCACAAAGAAGAGAGAGTCAAGTTGTTCTCCATCAGTGGAACAGCTTGCCTCCAAAAGTTGTGAATGCTCCAACACTGGAAGATTTAAGAAGAGATTGGACAACCATTTGTCTGAAATAGTATAGAGTTTCCTGCCTAAGAAGTGCGTGCTTTTGTGTGCTGCCTGCATCCCAAAGATGGGGCTTTGCTTGTTTGTGCCAACCGGTTGCTGGCATGCTGATTAGAGGTTAGAGACCCCTCGACTAGAAGAGCTCCAAGGTCCCTTCTAACTCTCTATTCTATTCTATTCTATTCTATTCTATTCTATTCTATTCCATTCCATTCCATTCCATTCCATTCCATTGTTTTGCATCATTTTGTAGCCTTCTATTTTTTTCTACCTAAAATCTTTATTTCCCTCCAGTGCTTAGTTTTTAAAATCATGCAATTACTTTACCTTCGTTACAGATTGCAAAACCCCAAACAGGATCTACTTCCATGAGATTTTAATAATAACTGGTGGGATCATAAAATAGAGAAAGTCATAGAAAATGATAAAATTAAACTGCTCTGGGACTTCACAATTCAAACAGACAAGCACCTGCAACATAACACCCCAGACTTAACAATTGTCGATAAGAAAGACAAAAAAGTCTGGATAGTGGACGTGGCAGTGCCTGGAGATAGCAGAATAGAAGAGAAAGAACTGGAGAAGATAACAAAATACAAAGACCTACAAATAGAAATAGAAAGACTGTGGCAAAAGCAAGCAAGGGTAGTACCAATAGTAATAGGCTCCTTGGGTGCAATCCCAAAACAACTGGAGCACCACTTGAACACCATTGGCATTGACAAATTCGCTATTAGTCAATTGCAAAAGGCGGTCTTACTAGGAACTGCTTCCATCCTGCGACGATATCTGTAATACCATCAAACATCCACATCTGCCTATCCCAGGTCCTGGGTAAGGACTCGATAGGTAGACAAAATGCCAAATCCAGTCTGAACATCTGGCTGACTGTGCGATGATCCATAATAGTAAAGTTGGAAGGAATCTTGGAGGTCATCTAGTCCAACCCCCTGCTCAGGCAGGAAACCCTATACCATTTCGGACAAATGGCTGTCCAGTCTCTTCTTAAAACCTCCAGTGTTGGAGCATTCACTGCTTCTGGAGGCAGATTGTTCCACTGGTTAATTGTTCTAACTGTCAGGAAGTTTCTCCTTAGTTCTAGGTTGCTTCTCTCCTTGCTTAGTTTCCACCCGTTGCTTCTTGTCCTGCCTTCACGCGCCTTGGAAAATAGCTTGACACGCTCTTCTTTGTGGCAGCCCGAGATATTGAAACACTGTTATCATATCCCCCTTCATCCTTCTCTTCATTAAACTAGACATACCCAATTCCAGCAACCGTTCCTTATATGCTTTAGCCTCCAGTTCCCTAATCATCTTTGTTGCTCTTCTCTGTATTCTTTTTAGAGTCTCAACATCTTTTTTACATCGCCGTGACCAAAACTGGATGCAGTATTCCAAGTGTGGCCTTACCAAGGCATTGTAAAGTGGTATTAACACTTCACGTGATCTTGATTCTATCCCTCTGTTAATGCAGCCTAGCACTGTGTTGGCCTTTTTGGCAGCTGCAGCACACTGCTGGCTCATATTTAGGTGATTGTCTACTAGGACTCCGAGGTCCCTTTCACAGTTACTACTATTGAGCATGGTGCCACCTATGCTGTACTTGTGCATTTGGTTTTTCTTGCCTAAATGTAGAACCTTGCTTTTTTCACCATTGAATTTCATTTTGTTAGTTAGTGCCCAGTGTTCAAGTCTGTCCAGATCCTTCTGTATCTTAAGCCTGTCTTCTGGAGTGTTGGCTGTTCCTGCCAGCTTGGTGTTGTCTGCAAATTTGATGAGTTCCCCATCTATCCCCTCATCCAAATCGTTGATATAGATATTGAAGAGCATTGGGCCCAGAACAGAGCCCTGGGGCACCCCACTACACACTTCCCTCCATGTAGATGCGGTTCCATTGAGGACCACACACTGAGTACAGCCGGTCAGCCAGCTACGGATCCATCTGGTGGTGGTGCTTTCTACCCCACATTTTTCTATCTTGTCAAGTAGTAGGTTGTGATCTACTTTGTCAAATGCCTTACTGAAGTCCAAGTAAATTATGTCCACAGCATTCCTCTGATCCACGAATTTTGTCACTTGGTCAAAGAATGCAATAAGATTTGTCTGGCATGATCTATTTTTGACAAACCCATGTTGGCTTTTAGTAATGACTTTGTTTGCCTCTAGGTGTTCATTGATTCGTTGTTTGATTATCTTTTCCAGGATCGTCCCAGGTATTGAGGTCAGGCTGATAGGTCTGTAATTTCCTGGGTCCATTTTTTTTCCTTTTTTGTAAATGGGAACTTGTTGTTGTTGTTAATTGCGAAGTCGTGTCCGACCCATCGCGACCCCATGGACAACGTTCCTCCAGGTCTTCCTGTCCTCTACCATCTTCTGGAGTCCATTTAAGTTCACACCTACTGCTTCAGTGACTCCATCCAGCCATCTCATTCTCTGTCGTCCCCTTCTTCTATTGAAATGGGAACTACATCAGCTCTTCTCCTCTGGTAGTTCCCCTGTGCTCCAGGATCTTTGAAAAATATAATTCAGTGGTTCTGAGATCGCATCTGTCAGTTCCTTGAGAACCTTGGGGTGTAGTCCATCTGGTCCTGGTGATTTGAACTCGTCTAGGCTGGACAGGTGCTCACTTACCATTTTCTTGCCTATCTTAACTTGCGTTTCTATTCTGTTTTTTATGGCACTATTTTCGATAAGTTGATCTGTTTTTTTCCCTTTATGTAAAGACAGATGCAAAAAACGAGTTAAATAGTTCTGCTTTCTCCCTGTTGCTTGTCACCTTCTTGCCACTTTCCCCCACTAATGGACCAATCATTTCCTTCACTTTTTTCTTGTTTTTTACATGTTAAAAGAAGCTTTTTTTGTAATCTTTGACTTTGGTCACAAGCCTTAGTCCATTTTGAGCCTTGGCTTTCCTCACTTCATCTTTGGAGGCTCAGACTATTTGCTGATATTCTGACTTAGTTATGTGCCCCTCTTTCCACTTTCTATACTTGTCCTTTTTATCTTTCAATTTGTCAGAGAGTTCTTTATGCAGCCATGCTAGTTTCTTTTGAGAGCTGTTATTTTTCCTCTTTGTTGGTATTGTGCTGGACTGGGCTTTTATTATCTCACTTTTCAAAATTTCCCAAGCTTCTTGAGTTGTTTTCCCCTTGAGGATTCTCATCCATGGAATCCTTTCCAAGCCCTCTTTAAGTTTATTGAAATTAGCTCTCTTGAAGTCCAAGACTCTAGTTTGATTGTGTTCTATTGCTTGTGCTTCCATAATGTTGAATTCCAATATTGCATGATCACTTCCTCCCAGGGTTCCTATGGCTTCAACACCTTCTATAATTTCATCTCTGTTAGTGAGAATTAGATTCAAAATGACTAATCCCCTAGTTCCCTTCTCTACTTTTTGGGAGACAAAGTTGTCTGCTAGGTTTGTCAGGAACCTATTTGATCTTCCACTTGGTGCAGAGTTTGTCTCCCAGTTGATGTCAGGGTAGTTAAAGTCCCTCATTCCTATTGTGATATGCTTCCTACATACTTTAGTTAGCTGATTAGCAAAAAGTTCATCTATTTCCTCTGGCTGGGTAGCCTATAGTATACACCTATGGCAATGTCATTTTTCCCCTTTTATATTGACCCAAATGCATTCAAGACAGTTTTTATCATTGTTGTGCTCTATTTCTGTAGAGATGTAGTTATTTCTTATATAGAGAGTAACTCCACCTCCTCTTTTATTTGGTCTGTTTCTTTTAAATAATTTAAATCCTTCTAGCTGTGTGTTCCATGTGTGGGTTTCATCCCACTATGTTTCCGTAATGGCAACAATATCATATCTGCCCTCATTAACCTGAATTTCTAGTTTACCCTGTTTGCTGTTCATAGTCTGTGCATTGGTGTGTAGACATTTGAGTCCTTTATGACCGGCCCTGTGTTTACTTTCTACATAACCTGTGTGATGCCTGAGTTCCCCTATTGTCTTACCACCTAATTGGTTAGTGCACTTTGTGTGATTCTCGCTATTAGAGTCTTGATTTTGCTTCACAGCAAGGTTGGTATTCTTACAACCTTGGTAGTGTTGTTCTTTATAATTAATTCCAAAATCCTATCATAAAAGTTTCAATACTCCAAATTTATCTGGATCCTTAGTCTTTTTATAACTTTCTAGTATCAAAATCTTATTTAGCTTTATGCCAAATTCTTTAAATTTTTAAGTTTATGATTAACATTTTCCTTTGTTCAGGATTGAAGGCAAATTCACCCTGCATTTTCAAACTTATCATTCTGAAGGTCTCTAAATAGCTTAGAAATAGTTATATGAGCAATTTCTAAACCTGATTAGCCAATAAGATTAGCAAACCTAATGTCCTTTAAAAAGGCATTATGTGATTGTGAACAAGATGGCTATTCCTATTGTGTCCCAGCACTCAAAGCTGCAGGAGTTCACTGTCCTGCAGTTGTCTTGTGAGAGCAGCTGAGCACACATGAACAATCTCCCATCATCTCCTTGTCCAGAGAGCTTTCAAAGAGCTGGTCTGCTCACTGACTCTTTGTTCTTCACTGCAGTTGTCAGCTCCATTTTCATGAAGACACTTTCAGTCCACCATTCTTCTCCAGATGCCCTTATTCTCCATCTAAAAAGACAATGGCATTGAAACTGGCAAACCAAAAGAATGACTTTGAAAAGGATATTTTACTGGATCGGTAAAAGAAACTGGCTGAGATTTAAAAATTCAAAAGAGAAATACAAATGATAAAACAAGAAAATTATTTGGATACTTTTTTTTCCTATTGATTTACAAAAGAGACTTGTTAAAGACTTGAATTCTATGAAATGGGACACTGAAGAAATGAAGAAATCAAATCCTATGACAATATTTGAATAAACTTAACATTAAAAATGTTAGAATAGAAGGAATATAAATTTGGCTTATTTGTATAAATTAAAACAAGATATGTTGTTACTTCTGACAATCCCTTATAGATTTTCAGGAATGAATATATGATGTTTTATCTTTGTCTATAGACCAAAGATTGATATGGGATGAAGATATAATTAATAGTAGTCCTAGAGCAGGGGTATCAAACTGCCGGCCCACGGGCCGGACGCATCATCCGGAAGCCGTGCCATCCCCATTGCTGGCAATGGCAAAACTGTCCCGATACGTTGCGCGACGTCACATGATGTCACGAGTTTGACATGTCTATCGTAGAGGGAGTGAAAATTCACTATATTATTTTGTACTTATTGTGATGAAGATTCTCTTTCATTATTATATTCTTACTTTTCTCTGTCTTCTTTCTTTCTATTTTTTTCCCTGGCACCTTTTACTCCTTATACTCTATTCTCTTTCTTTAAGATTAGTTTGTATTAGGTTATAAATTAGTTTTTATTAAAAGATTATGCTGCCAAAGATACCTCACTATGATTTGTTGCAATAATAAGTGAATTATTAATTTAAATTTTAAAAGATTAAAAACTTACATAGATGTCACACTCGCGATGTCACATGACGTCGCGCAACGTATCGGGACAGTTTTGCCATTACTCACTAGAAGAAAACAATTCAAGCATCAAAAAAACAAACAAAAAAAAACAGACTTTCAGGAATATAGGAATCATGGAGATGGGGCTGTCATTTATTTATGGAGCTGGTTCACATTTTGATGAATGGGTTGACACAAACTACAGTTGGTTATATTTTGAAGAAATAGTGGAAGGTGTACAGGTTTCTGATCAGATTCTTTGTGTCTGATAACAGTACTACAGAACCCAGTGGGGATCAAGGAACTTTCAACCTTGTAATAGTATTCAATAATGGAACTTGAACTTCTTGATCAAGAATTTGGAAAGTTTGCATCTTAGCTAAAAATCCATTCTAGATTTATATCACATACATTATTAGGAACTAAATTCCTTAATAAATATGAAGCTAAAATTATCATTGCCTCTATTACTTGTTTGCAAGTAGGATGGACGTTTCTTTGGAAAAGGACTCAAATATGTGGTCAAAATGCCAGAATTAATAATCTCACAAAAAAATAGTTCTTTCCCCAAAAATATGAGTGTTGTTGGGTGGAAACCAGAAAGCAGAATTCCAAGCTGAAACAAATAGCTCTTGGAGGATTAGCCAATGTAAGCAAAAATGTTTACTGAGAAATAGTAATAGATTAGTAGGATGATGACATCACAGACTCTTTGTTAGGGCTACGACTGAAACATTGTAAGCCTGTTGGAAAGTAGAAAGATAACTGGCATTTTTCTTAGTGTCACATCAATGTTCCAAAAAGATCCAATCAAACTGCTGATGAAATCCCGAAGAAATTAAATTATTAACTCAGATTTGAATAAAATTAGGAGCTCCCATCAACCTTTGGTAAAGTGTCCCAACAAATTCAGTTAGCTGGATGAGGATATAACTTGTGTGGGAAGTCAGCCTCCCCCCCAAGAGAAAGAAATATTTTTGGGAAATATTAAAAAGGCAGAATATATTTCCCTAAAGGATCTTAAAGGCAGAAACCAACCCCCCTCCCACAAGTCTCTCTGCCCCAAACAGAAATCAGGTCTGCAGAAATGCAGCTGTGATAATCTTGTCAGAAAGATTGGAGCTGGGGAGCTTGGATTAAAAAGATAAAGATCCCTAGAATCAACGATCCCTTACACCAAAAATCCAACACTCATCAGCCACAGCCCCAGGGAAGCAGAATATGACCTTTGGGACATAATATGAGTAACCCACCACCTTCAGAATACCAGAAAGGCACACTCAGACTCAGGTCAAAGTTCATGCCACAGGAACAACTCCAAACAAAAGCCCAAGAAGGTATACAAACCCACCATTCTGATTAAATGTGGTTAGTTCTTCCCAGAGCCATTTTTCTGTCTGGCTCTTCATTTCGGTAAACTGCAGCCTTCTTTCTAAAGCATTTTGGTTATTCCCAGCTTGGACTAGACCCTAATGAAGACTTTCCTTTCAACACTTGAGTCACATAAATTGAATGGATCATATAAATACTCAAGATGATCAATGTCTGAGAAGAGTTCTTATTTATTAACTTTAACTACCCTGACATCAACTGGGAGATAAACTCTGCACCAAGTGGAAGATCAAACAGATTCCTTGCAAACCTAGCAGACAATTTTGTCTCCCAAAAAGTAGAGAAGGGAACTAGGGGATTAGCCATTTTGGATCTAATTCTCACTAACAGAGATGAAATGATAGAAGGTGTTGAAGCCACAGGAAACTTGGGAGGAAGTGATCATGCAATATTGGAATTCAACATTATGGAAGCACAAGCAATAGAACACAGTCAAACTAGAGTCTTGGACTTTAAGAGAGCTAATTTCAATAAACTTAGAGAGGGCTTGGAAAGGATTCCATGGATGAGAATCCTCAAGGGGAAAACAACTCAAGCTTGGGAAATTTTGAAAAGTGAGATAATAAAAGCCCAGTCCAGCACAATACCAACAAAGAGGGAAAATAACAGCTCTCAAAAGAAACCAGCATGGCTGCATAAAGAACTCTCTGATAAACTGAAAGATAAAAAGGACAAGTATAGAAAGTGGAAAGAGGGGAACATAACTAAGTCAGAATATCAGCAAATAGCCCGGGCCTCCAAAGATGAAATGAGGAAAGCTAAGGCTCAAAAAGAACTAAAGTTTGCGACCAAAGTAAAAGATAACAAAAAAGCTTCTTTCAACATGTAAAAAACAAGAAAAAAGTGAAGGAAATGATTGGTCCATTAGTGGGGGAAAATGGCAAGAAGGTGGCAAGCAACAGGGAGAAAGCAGAACTATTTAATTCATTTTTTCCATCTGTCTTTACACAAACAGACCAACCTACCAAAAATAGTGCCATAAAAAACAGAATAGAAACACAAGTTAAGATAGGCAAGAAAACGGTAAGTGAGCACCTGTCCAGCTTAGATGAGTTCAAATCACCAGGACCAGATGGATTACACCCCAAGGTTCTCAAGGAACTGGCAGATATAATCTCAGAACCATTGAACCATATTTTTCAAAGATCCTGAAGCACTGGGGAACTGGACTGGAAAAGAGCTGATGTAGTTCCCATCTTCAAAAAAGGGAAAAAAATGGACCCAGGAAATTACAGACCTATCAGCCTGACCTCAATGCCTGGGAAAATTCTGGAAAAGATAATCAAACAACGAATCAGCAAACACCTAGAGGCAAACAAAGTCATTACTAAAAGCCAACATGTGTTTGTCAAAAACAGATCATGCCAGACAAATCTTATTGCATTCTTTGACCAAGTGACAAAATTAGTGGATCAGAAGAATGCTGTGGATATAATTTACTTGGACTTCAGTAAAGCATTTGATAAAGTAGATCACAACCTACTACTTGATAAGATAGAAAAATGTGGGTTAGACAGCATCACCACCAGATGGATCTATAGCTGGCTGACCGGCTGTACTCAGCGTGTGGTCCTCGGTGGAGCCACATCTGCATGGAGGGAAGTTTGTTGGGGGTGCCCCAGGGCTCTGTTCTGGACCCAGTGCTCTTCAACATCTTCATTAATGATTTGGACGAGGGGATAGATGGGGAAATTTGCAGATGATACCAAGCTGGCAAGAATAGCCAACACTCCAGAAGACAGGCTTAGGATACAGGAGGATCTGGACAGACTTGAACACTGGGCGCTATTTAACAAAATGAAATTCAATAGTGAAAAAAGTAAGGTTCTACATTTAGGCAAGAAAAACCAAATGTACAGGTATAGTATAGGGGCTACCTTGCTCAATAGTAGTAACTATTGGTCACCGTGATGTAAAAAAGATGTTGAGACTCTAAAAAGAGTAAAGAGAAGAGCAACAAAGATGATTAGGGGACTGGAGGCTAAAGCATATAAGGAATGGCTGCTGGAATTGGGTATGTCCAGTTTAATGAAGAGAAAGATGAGGGGGGACATGATAACAGTGTTCCAATATCTCAGGGGCTGCCAAAAAGAAGAGGGAGTCAAGCTATTTTCCAAGGCGCCTGAAGGCAGGACAAGAAGCAATGGATGGAAATTAATCAAGGAGAGAAGCAACCTAGAACTAAGGAGAAACTTCCTGACAGTTAGAACAATTAACCAGTGGAACAACCTGCCTCCAGAAGCAGTGGATGCTCCAATACTGGAAGTTTTTAAGAAGAGACTGGACAGCCATTTGTCTGAAATGGTATAGGGGTTCCTGCCTGAGCAGGGGGTTGGATTAGATGACCTCCAAGGTCTCTTCCAACCTGATGATGATGTGATGATGATGATGACTCTGTAGTTCCTACACAGGCTGGAATCAGGGCGAGTGGATGGAGCTGAGTGTTTGTTGTCCAAATTCCTTTCCTGATGGATTTTGCAGCACATATTTTTTCTTTGCACACTGCCGCTATCTAGAATTGAACTCTCAACTTTCCGAGTGGGAGGCAAGTGTCTTCACCACTAGGCCACCACGCTGGTCATAATTTGCATCTCAACCCGAATAATAAAACTAGAGGATATTTAATTTTATTTAAACTTAAATTAATCATAGCTAAGTGGTTTTCCATATTGGAGACAGAGCATATAGTTATTGCTGGATAAGAATGCACATAAAATATAAAAAGATAAGAGTTTTCTTCAAATAGCCAGGTGTTTTATCCCATACATTTTGCCATAGGAATTGCTCTTATTATTTAATTATCCTGAGCTCTTGGGAAACACTAAACACCATGTAGCTTCATCAGTACATGCAGGATATTGAGGAAGAATAATATAAAGTATCTATATTAAGTCCTTATTCTGGCAAATCAACCAGGACTTTGACAGATTCGCCAATCTGTATTAATTAATTAGGAGTTTGAGTACCTTTAGGATTCTTTTTGAATGTTATTTTTATATACCTGTGTTTCCCTGAAAGTAAGACCCGGTCTTATATTTTTTTTACCTCCAAAAGACTCACCAGGTCTTATTTTCAGGGGATGTCTTACCTTAGGACTGCTGCAGCCAGGCCTTCCCCATCCCAACAGTTGTTACGCCACTGCTTGACTTCTTCAGCGGCCGCTTGCCACAGCTTGCAGCCAGATGCCATATGGTGCTTCACACTGGTGCTGCCACTCACGGTAGGAGGCCATGCGGTTTTGGGGGCTGGTGCCGCTGCTTGCTGCAGGAGGTTGCACGGTGCATTGTGTCATGGCATGCGTGAGTGACGACACTGGTGCAAAGTGCCACATGGCCTCCTGCCGTGAATGGCAGCACTGGCCCAAACCACCGCATGGCCTCCTGCCACAAGTGAGGCACTGGCCTGAAGCCCTGCACGGCATTCTGCTGCAAGCAGTGCCACTGGCCCAAAACACCACAGGGCCACCTGCCATGAGTGGCGGCACCAGTCCAAAGACCCGCAAGGTGTCCTGCTGCAAGCAGCGGCACTGGCCTGAAACGCTGAGTGGTGGCATCAGCACAATTGGCGCAATGAGCCATGTGGTCGCAAGTGGCCACAGAAGAACTCAGGCAGTGGCGAGACCGGTGTTGGGGCGTGGGAGGCCTGGCTGTGGCAGTCTTACCGGTAAGGTAGGTGGGTGTGGGATGCATGGGGCATCCACCTCCACCCTAGCTTGATTTTTAGGTGTGTGCCTTGCCCCAAAACTATGGCTTATTTTGGGGGAGGGGACTTATATTAGATCCACCCTCAAAAATCAAGTTAGGGCTTATTTTGGGGGTAAGTCTTATTTTGGGAGGAACACAGTAGGTTTCTCTTGATTCTGTTCCTGCCCACCTGAAAGCATTTGCAGCTTTGTTTGAGCCATGGAACAATCCTCACATGTATGTTAAGAAATACAGTAAAATTCTTAATAATGCAGCAAATTCTTCTTCAACCAGAAACAGCTGATATTCAGTGAGTGACTGGATGATTCATTCTATCAGTTTCATTAAAAAAAAAAATCCCCATAGAGCCATTCTTCCAGTAAAAAAGAGTCCCAAGAATCCCACATAAAGAAGAATGAAGAAAAACAGTTGATTTGGGAAAGGTCCATTTGGATTTGTGTCAACAGATCTTTTTTCTCATACCACATTTCTTCTTGTCATGTCTCTCTTGTTCCTAAGGCTGCCATTCAAGTAGCATCATTTTCTTAATTTACTACAGTTCTTCTTGGTTTTTCTCATCTTTGTTGCAATCCTTCTCATTACCCATAGAATTATAAGAGTTGGAAGGGACCTTGGAGGTCTTCTAGTCCAACCCTCTGCCCAAGGCACGAATCCTTCCTTATTCCACTTTGGACAAATAGCTGCCCAAACTTTTCTTGAAAACCTCTAGTGATGCAGCACCCACAACTCTGGAAGGCAAACCATTCCACTAACTGATTGTTCTCATTTTCACCCCAAATTTCTCCTTAGTTCCAGGTTGGATCTTCATCTGACAAGTTTCCATCCATTGCTTCTTGTTCTGCCTTCAGATGGTTTGGAGAGTAAATCAACCCCCTCATCCCCCCCTCATGACAGCCTTTCAAATATTGGAAAACAGCTATCATGTCACCCCTAAACCTTCTCTTTGTTAGATTAGACAGGCCTAGTTTTCTCAAAGTTGTTTTTTCAAAAGGCAATTGGGCTATTTTTTTTTTTCCTTGAGGAAGAAGTTTTGCTTTTCATCCAAGAAGCTTCATCAGTTCTGGCTGGATGGTGTGTGTGTGTGGGGGGGGGGGATGGGAGGATTAGATCCTGACAGGGATAAGGGAGATTGGTGATACAGATGCAAGCTATATGTGAGACATATTACGTGTACTTTATCAGGTACTTTAACTTTGCACTAAAAAAAATAATGGACACCGGTCTGACATACAGACTCGATAATAATATCAAAGAATTTCAACTTCTCAGGACTCCAAATAACAAACTGCAAAGTAACCATTTTGATTGAAAGAGGCTAACAATATAATTGACTAAGAAGTCACGTACGGAAGTCTCCTATATCAAAAGTCTACTTCAAAGGATTCCAGCAAACAAACTTCAAAGGATTCCTGCCTTTTTAGCAGATTACTATTGTACAATGGTAAGACTGGGAGCCACTTCCTAAGAAGCTTCTTGCTCACATGGTCAGCATTCCTATTGATGCTCTGGTTGATTTATGGATTACACCAGTGGTGGGATTCAGCCAGTTCGCACCACTTCAGCAGAACCAGTAGCTAATTTTTTGTTGCCCAAGCCCAGAATGGACTTCCAGAAGCGGCATCCACACAGAGAACTAGTTGTTCACATATTTGAATCCCACCAGTGGATTACGCCCATATCCTACATACTCAGGGAAATGAGTGGTCAGAGGCAGGAAATAGAACATGTAAGATTTAAGCTATTCAGATAAAAGAATAATAGTTCTTTGTGTTTTTAATCCAGTCTTGGTTTCAGAAGGCCAGGTGGTTTCTGGAACATGAGATAACTGTCAGCAGCAGCAGCTGCATCTCTTCCAAACCACAATAGTTGTCTATGCCTTGATAATAGCTTACTTGGATAAGTTAATGCAGCATTCAGATGGCTGCATTCAAAGACTATCCAGAAACTATAGTCAGTTCAAAGTACAGCAGATGTATGCCTGCTGCTGGTTTGATGAACACAACTTGCCACATCTATTTTGAATCAGTTACCCTAAATCCCAATGACTTCCAGACACTTTTCAATGATCTTTACACTAAGTATGATAGTTTGAATAAAGCCACATTTGCCTGAGTTCACACTATATGCAAAGCCAAATCCAAACAAATCACATGATGATATAGTATGATGCACAAACCCCAAAGTGGTTGGTTGGTTTTGAGCCTTTTGCTACCCAAGCCATGGTGGCGGTGGTTAGAATGCAGTATTGCAGGCTAATTCTGCCGACTGCTGGGAGTTTGATCCTGGCCATCTCAAGATTGATTCAGCTTTCCATCCTTCCGAGATGGGTAAAATGAGGACCCTGATTGTTGGAGGCAATATGGTGACTCTGTAAACCACTTAGAGAGGCTATAAAGCACTATGAAGTGGCATATAAGTCTAAGTGCCATTGCTAAGTGTTATTTGATCTTTGAATTCCTAAATAGCAGTATCAGGCAGAGACTGCTTTCTTTTACATGAGCCTACCCAAGTATTAAGATCTGCTTCAGAGACCACCCCAAATAACCTAATAATGTAGGAGGCTATAAATCAGAGGTGTCAAACTGCCGGCCTGCGGGCTGGATGCGTCATGCCGAAACCACGCCCATCCCATTGCCGGCAATGGAAAAAAAGTTGCAATATGTCACGACATGTCACATGATGTTGCAAGTTTGACACCCCTGTTATAAATCATAGTCTACCTCCATAGTAAGCTTGGCATCTCACGGACAAGAGTTTTGTCTTCACTGCCCACAAGAACTAGCCAACATAGCCAGTGGTAATACCACCAACTGTAATTCAGCAATATTTGAAATAATTTTGTTTGTTGAATTGCTGGTACACTGCTCATGTCCCCCAGCAATTACCTAAACAACCACATGAGGAAAATGGGGTTATATAGAAGATATTATAGAACTCACTAATATAGTAGTCACCAAGGCAAATGGACTGATTCAGACAAGATCCCACCTTTGAGTTTTGGTTTGAAGATGAATAATCTTCAAGGAACCCTTTCTGTGGGATGCTTTTAAAGATCCTGAGATCTTAAAAAGATCCAAACATTTGGTTTTTTAGATAAACATAGCTTTCAGAACGCTGAGTTAAAGGTTATCCATCAATCCACGAGCCAGCAGAAAAGTATGCCTGCATAAATTATGTAACTCTACTCTTTATTTCCATTTTGCTGCAGTAATAAGGTGACAAATGGTGTTGTCTTCACAGCGTGCCCCAGCAGATATGTTAAGGAAGAAACTGCTAGATTCCTCTGGCTTTGTTTCCCTCCCACCAAGCATTAGATGCCAGCAGGAAAAACTATGACCAATCCCTCTCTTTAAAATGGGACAGAGTGCAGTGAAATGAATTTAGCCCAATTAACAAGAGGCATGTAAGGAAGTGGGAGGGAGTTTGCCAGATGGCCCTTGTAATTCCTCTTTGTCTATCCATCTGTCTATTTATCATTTATCTATTGTGGAAGTCCATCTGATATACATAGCTCTGGGTGGCAATTTAAAAATAATAAAAACAGAAAAGCAAACCTAATAATTAAAAACATAAATAACACACAGCACAACATAGCAGCCAAAAATATCACCTCACAATCAATTTAACCACAAAGTGGAGTCACCCACATTATCAAGGCCCTGGAATTGACCGTGAAGTCAAGGTTTTTGAAACAGCGCTCTCACAGATGGGAACAGGAGCATGCATTTCTTGCTGGATCTAACGGGATAGTAAACATCATTGGGGAGAGATTATCCCATAACTCTTACCTGTGAATCAGGCTATTTCTGAACAAGGTTAAACACTTGTTGAAAACAGTGATAAAACTCATGTTCAAAATACTCCAATTGAAAGGTACAAGCAGTAGAAACAGCATGCAGGATAAAATGAGATACAAGTGTATGTAGAATTGTAACTGTTTATTGTTATAATGACATCTTATTTTTTTCTTGCATTTCTTTCACTTTTTGTGTTAGAGCACTTATGTTTCATTTTTCCCTTTTCTTTGACTATCACTATTCTTTTTGTGATTTGCTCTTCTTTCTTTCCTTTTTGTGATTAATTAAACACCAATAATAAATAACCAATGAATTCCATCCTGAAGAAAGTGAGCAAGGAGTTCAGTTCTGTTCCTGTGGCTGGTAATGCTGGAGGTACCTGGTAGATAGCTCTGGAAAACATGCAACTATGATTGACCCATGCATGATAAAAGCAATCATCCTGATACAACTTAATGCTGCAAAAGCAGAAAAAGGACACACTCATTATTCTCTGACCAGGGCAACATAAGTACATGAATTACAGAATAAGAATTGGAAGGGCCCCTGTTCAAGCAGGAGACTCGATATCAGTGCTTCTCAACGTTTGTGTGATGGCGACCCCCGTCACACAAACGTTCTGCGCATGCGCGGCGCCGCGCGCATGGGGGCGCCCCCATGCGCAGCGCGCATATGTGACAGCGCCCCCATGTGCGACGCGCGCGCAGCGGCGCCGCCCGCATGCGCAGCGGTGCCCCCATGCGCGGTGTGCGTGCACGGCGCCGCGAAAAATGGCGGATCGCCACCTTTGGCGACCCCCGAAAAATGGTCGATCGACCCCAAATGGGGTCGCGACCCATAGGTTGAGAACCGCTGCTCTATATATTCCAGACAAATGGCTGTCCAGTATCTTAAAAATCTCCACTGATGAAGCACCCACAACTTCTGGAAGCAAATCATTTCACTGATTAATTGTAACTAACTACAATTAGTTAATTGTTGACATGACATTTTTTCTTAATTCTAGAAGGGGATCTCTTTTTAGTGACACTGATCCTGGAAGCATTGAATGGTCAGAACAATTGGACTGTTGATATACAAACCTTCAGAAATAACAAAGTAAAATAATTTTAAAATAAGCTATTCAAAATTTCATCAGAGGCAGCAGAATATCCATAATACACAACACAAGGTAACTGCACACAGTGGAATCCAGCTCTTCCTTTTGGTTTCTATTGAAAAAAATCACCATCAGTTAAGTGCAGACAGCTTACACTACCTTTAACACCATCAAACAACACCTGCCTATCCCAGGTCCTTGGGAAAGACTTGATAGCTGGATAAAAATGTCAGATCAAATCTAAACATGCAGCTGATTGTGCAACTAGCCATGAAAACGATACCTTTAACACCATCAAACGGTATCTGCCTATCTCAGATGTTTGGGAAGTACAGTACCCTATAGGTGGGCAAAAATACCAAATCCAGTCTAAGCATCTGTGGACTGTATGACCAATCATAATACATTTTTAAACCTGGCGATAATAAACCTTTAACAAGATAATGTATGTAGCTCGTTCTGAACGTTAAACAATATATATTACTACTTCTGACAATCGGGTTGAGCTGTGGCACAATAATGCTTTTTTAAAAAAATTGGCTCCAAATACACCTTTCGATAAAGATTTGCCAACTTCGTACCTTGCAGCTAATAGATACAGAACGACGAAGGAAATGATGTAGACGTGTATTTTATTCGAATATACTTTTTTTTTCTTTTTAATATTGCTGGAAGTTCCCCGTCCATCGATAGCACCCATCCCCGTCCATCGATAGGTACACACCGGCTCTTTAAAAGGAAGGCGCGGCCAATTTCCTCCCGCGCTTGCGCTTCGCCGTGACGTCAATTATCTGCGACGCCTAGCTGCAGGCGAATCCACGTGCATTCGGCATTTCCGGCGCTCGGACTCTGGCCATGGAGGAAGAGGCAAGAGTGGTGCCCCAGAAGCGTTTCTACCGGCAGCGCGCACACTCTAACCCGCTGGCGGATCACACCTTATTCTAGTGAGTGTAGACAGGGTTTGCCCCCTAAACGGTTCCTTAGCTTCTTATCTCCTTCCCACTCTGTGCTGCAAATAGTTTTCCTGCGAGTTCACAAAAGCCCTCCCCTTCCTCCCCGAAAAGGAAGAGTGTCGAATTTCCAGCGAGTGTTTTTGTTTCGTGGGAATGCATTTGCTCACGAGTCACTGGTTTTTCGTTTGAGCTGTTCTGAATGCTCAATGTGGATGCAGCCCTTTTTGCTTCTGGTCGTATTGAGCTGTGGTTCAGAACATCTAGCAAAGCATGAGATGGCCAATTCTTGCTGTTGATAGATTAACCTGAATGTAAATCTAGTTGAATTCTGAAAAATATATCTATCGGGAGTAAGGCTTTATCTCTTTAAAGGAGGGGGAAGAAAAGCATGAAATTCTTGTTTCATCCAGGTTACTGATTTTAAAGGAGGATTGTTCTAAAAGATAGCAAGACAACATCTTTCTCGCCAGCACACTATATAGTCATTGCTACAGAAGTGCAGATGGCAGCAAGGAGATAGGTAAACGTCCAATTTTTGTGGCCATTTGTAATAATGTGGAGTTTTACCATGATTTACACTGGATATGTAAATTTTATAATATTCTGCAAACTAGATTAGACTATTTTTGAGTTTAATGTAGACAGAAGAAAGACTGTCTGGAGGCCAGTTGGAACTGCACCTGCCACCAAGCCCCTGTTGAGAGATGGCAGAGTGTATGCATAGCCCAGTTTTTACACATTCTGATTTGCAAACTAACTTAAAGAAATCCTAAACCTGCCTGGCCATTAATTAAGAATTCTGGGAGCTGCAATGCCAACATATCTGGAGAGTGCCCAGTTCAGAAAAGATTGGCATATTCCTTTTCATGGTGCATTATAGGAGAATGGCAGTGAGTGCTTAGTCAGTTTTAGGAGTAAATTTTATTTAATTCAGCCATTATTGCTTGAGTTGAATTTTGCTTAGAAATACTGTAATGTCCTTGGGATTTGACTGCAAAGTATTATTAACATTGCAGTCCTCTGTGTAGTTGCTTAGAAGTAATCCTATGAAACAGAAATGAAGTTACAGAGCAGTCAGACAATTTTTATTTTGGTCAATATAAAATAACATTCAGTGATGGCACTTTTACAGCCATAAGCTATGAAAAATACCACTTAGAATTACTATTACAAAGTCATATACCTTAAAATACTCATGCTACAGAAACTAATAATATAGTGCAGCATATAATTATAGGAGATAAATGTTAATATATAAAAACTTTAGAAAATAAGGTAGATAAACTATCTAACTTAAGCTATTTTTGGAAGACAGTTCAGATAATTTTACTTCCAAAGTGAGAATTTATTGAATTAGTGGATTGATTGCAATCCTAAGAATCTGTTGACATCATTGGAATTTATCGTGGTTAGTCTTAACACAAAAGTCCCTAAATTATTGTATTTGGGAAATCTTTTGCTTCCAGATTGGTATTTCATTTGACTATAACACATGTCCTTGGAATGTTAGCAGAAGTATAAGTCATTTGAATATTCCTGTGTTTTAAAATAGTCATCTCAGAAGCATCTCTAAAATAACCAACAGACTGTTATAACCACATGGCATCACCACAGCCCACTAATCAACTAAAGGCCTCCAAAACATCTTAAGTAAACTAAAAAAAAACATGGTAGCCCAAGAAAAAACAAGAGTCATCTACAGTGTACAGTGTAAGGACTGTAACAGCCACTATGTACCGGTAGAACAAACAGGCAGAAGACTATCAGAGCACATTTCTGAACACCAACTAGTAGTTAGAAGACAAACTGGAAATCAATCTCGCAACACATGGGCAGATTCAACCATAGTTTCAACTGGAAAACTGAGCATTCTACACCAAGCTAAATCCAAAAATGCTAGGGAATTCCTAGAAACTTGACATTCAGACAAATCAGCCATCAGTAGACACATAGAGATAAACCACATTTATGCACCATTCAAATAAAAAAAAACCCTCTCCAGCAGCCTACACCCAGATAATCAATGTTTAACAGCAGATTAGCAAGCAGATAACAATACCTTAATCAAGGAATTGTAAGCTGAGAGCAAACCTGCAGTCATTAGCAATGTTACCTAGTCAGATGCAAACAAACAAGCTCAAAAAGCACCAAAAAACTCCATATTAAATTATATTCCAGAATATAGGTTCAAATAGTTTTTTTTTAAATTTTGCACCATTTAAATATGTTAGGATTCCAGTTCCCAGAATTCTGAAGACAGAATATAGAAACTGATCTATATGTAGTTTTTAGTACTGGGTATTCTTTGAAAATGACTCAAAAGCAGACCTTCAACTCATACAAGAGGAATTCTGCTGCTCGTGAATGCAGCCCAGACTTTTTTCAGCTTCTGCACAAGCCTGAAAAAAAACCCGATGCTTTAAGGAATCCATTTGTTCAAATTAATGCAACTTTTAAAGCAGTGGCTTCTTTTTTCAAGCCCAAACAGCTGTATTGAATAGTAGACAAGCACTGCATTTATGTCTAATCTGAAATAGGTCTTCTGCATTGTTTCTGAAGTGTGCATAGCCTTAATAGCTTCCCTTCTGCAGTATTTGTTTCATAAACCTCTGGGTTTTTTTCCCCATTAGTCCTGCCAAGCCTGAGGAAATGGACTGGTCTGCACTATATCCAGAGTTTTTTGCTCCTTTAACCAATGATAATTGGAACAATGATCCAAAGAACATGGAGGAAAGAATCAAACCTAGTTATCAAGTGGAATTTGCTGATATTGGCTGTGGTTACGGAGGATTACTTGGTAATTTTTTTCCTTCTGTTGATTCATAAGAGATGACTAAGCTGATTTCCATATTTTATGGAAGGTGGTTTCAGTGATAATGTGAATATTCATACCACCTTTTTAGATTTTATTTTTCTTTTGGGATAGGATCTCTAAACGTTTTGTGATATAAGTCAGGAAGGAAGCTGGGTACTTCTTCTTTTTTCATCCAGGCCTATGATCTGATTTCCACTAAAGGTGATTTTCAGGTGATGATTGTGGCTACCATGTGTACAATTTGATTAAAAGGGCCTTGTTTTGCTAGGTATCACATATATAGTTACGGGTCGTTTGTGCTCAGTTTTTCGCATGGACAGTTGTTCCTGCATGAACCGGTTCTGTGAAGCTACTTTTCAAATCCTGGCAAGTGTGAGTTCATAGGAAATAAAACCTAGAGATGCTGTAAGGCTTCTGAGACTTAAATTGTTTCCATCTGAAATATCCTAGAACAGTGGTGGCGAACCTATGGCACGGGTGCCAGAGGCGGCACTCAGAGCCCTCTCTGTGGGCACGCGCGCTGTCGCCCCAATCCTAGGCCTTCAGCTGGGTTTTATAAAACCTTTTCGCTTTAGGCCTCCGCTGCCGTGTACAAAAACAAAAGGTTCAATCAGTCAATTTCAACTTCTTGCGGGGAAAAAAAAGATCTTGCAAAGTTGGAATTGATTGAACTTTTTAGTCTCACCACCGCAGCCACGCCCACCCAATGGGCCACACCCACCCCACACCCGACGATGCATAAGTGGGTTTTGGGTTGCAGTTTGGGCACTCTGTCTCTAAAAGTTTCGCCATCATTGTCCTAGAAGATCTTAACTCCTTGCAGCATATTCCACATTGAAGATAGGACCCAATGAATTTTATAATGGTTGTAGCAATGAAAATGTAGGGTTGTGGTCTTATTGGCATGCCTAGTACAGGTAGCCCTTGACTTACAACCTTTGGTTTAGTGGCCATTCAAAATTACAATTAATGGCACTGAAAAAAACAACTTATGGCCATTTTTCACACTTATGACCGTTGCAGCATCCCCATGGTCATGTGATCAAAATTTGGATGCTTGGCAACTGGCGTGTATTTAGGATGGTTGCGGTGCCCCTTGCGAGCTTCTGACAGGCAAAGTCAATGGGGAAGCCAGATTCACTTTACAGCCATGTTACCCACTTAATAATTGCAGTGATTCACTTAACGGTGGCAAGGAAGGTCATAAAATGGGGCAAAACTCAACAACCATCTCACTTAGCAACAGAAATTTTGGTCAATAGTGATTGTATGTCAAGGGATACCTGTAAATCTATCAAAGCTCCTATCTTTTGGTACAGTGAAGGCTGCAGGCCTGCACAGCCTTCCATGAAAGCAAACGTAGTTTGGTCCCAATAAATAGCAATATAAATACTCAGTAGTGGCCAAAATTGTGGAAACCTTTTGGGGAAAGTGTACAGTATAAATGCCACCTTTGGTTAAATTTCCACCAATTTTTCTTCTAATTTCTTTATAACTGTAGCCTTGTTCACTTATAATACTATTTCACATCGCTTTCTGGACAACCAGTCAACTCTTTGCATCATTAGTTTAATTTTATTACGTTTTACAAGCTCACTAAATGAAAGAACACAAAAAAACCCAGCCAACTTGATAGCGATTATATAACACTCTGACAAATGTCCTCCTCTCAGCTTCAATACATGACATCAATAACTGAATCCTACTGTGATCTGATTGGCTCATTGCCAAAACAAGATGACACCTGATTGGCTGTCTAAACACTCATGCTCATTGGCTACAATCAGATGAAGGAAAGCTACCTGATATAATCTAAGCAAGTTGTGCTTCCTTTTTCTGGTTATTTGGCTATAACTCAGTGGTTCTCAACCTTTCTAATGCCGCGACCCCATAATACAGTTCCCCATGTTGTGGTGACCCCCAACCACTTATACATCACTGGGTGCCAGGGGCGTGGCCAAAGAAAAGGGGGAAAATGGCGGACAACCTTGTTTGGCGACCCCCATAAAATGGTCGTTCGACCTCAAATGGGGTCCCAACCCACAGGTTGAGAACCACTGCATAACTTTTCATAGAATACAGTACAGATAATTGAACAAACTATGTTGCATTACATTCTTGATTAAATTATCTTTCCATTGATATATAATTTTATGGTACTACTGCAAAAAAAGTGTTATTAGCCATCAAACCTCAAAAATATACTTTTCCCAAAAGGTTTCCACAATTTTGACCACTACTGTAAATGTGGGTAGAGTCAAAGAAGCACATCTGACCTGTTATTTACACATCCTATTGATAAATGTTTGTATTCAGTTCCAGCTATGCATCTCTTGTTGACCTTGCTATTTCGTTTTTCTCCCATTTGACTCTTTCCCCCCCCCCCGCCATCTTTCCAACAAGAGGCCATCCTCTATCCCAAAACTCCCCAGCCAGCATGGATGATAGACATGTTTGGAGGTGATAGAAGCAAGAAGTGTGTTAGCATGGTCTGTGCAGCCCATCAGTTATATGCATCTTGCAAACAATGCTAATTTGAGGTGGACCTTGCTCTACCATTTTGCCCTCAAGCAAGAGGATATACCTATCAAACATTCATAATATATAAGCTGTTAACTAATAAGAGACTCCCAAGTCTGTATGCCTGTTTTGCAGATTTATAATATTCTGCTTGACAATGGGAATTGCAGCCAAACAAGGCTTGTCTATTGCCCTGATTTTAAAGTCTTTTAGTGTAAATTGAATGATTGAGAGTTGCAGGGCTGTATGTGCTGTGATCAGAGCTCAAGAATACCAATTCTGCAAAATGCCCCAGCAGGATCCTGAAGCTTTAGCCTTTTGCCATCATGACCACGTTTGAGAGATTGTCAAGGCTTGTCAGGCAGGCACTTTAGGGAACATCTCTGTTGCTAGAAGCATTCAAAAATTGCTTTGAAAGAACAGCAAGAGGCAGCTCAGACTGTTGAATAGAGTGTTGAATTCCACAGTATCATAATTCTGGGACATAATCTGAAGGAGCATGGCAGCTTCAACTTTCCTGAAAGAAGGCAGATCAGATTAGTGCTTTGAATAAAAGATTGCTCAGAAATCTTAAGCAAATTTAGCTTTGGTTTTTACTACTTTAAATGTGGAATTTAAATACAGAAAGAAATATTTTATCCCACCCAATTTAAATCAGTTTTCCCAAGCTGTTGGACACTACTGCTTCCCAAAATGCCAGCTAGAATGACATTCAGTTTAGTAATTAAGAATATTAGAAATTGTAATTCTCTTACATCTGGCGGGCACCAGATTGGTAGAACCTGCTACGTTTGTCTGCTTGGAATAATAAAAAAAAAATGGATGAAAAAAATTGGAAGTTGTACAATCAAAGGTGGTGGCAATCCAGTCCAAAGTAAGAGGACTTTTCCTCCTGATTTCAGCAAGAGAACTATTTCTATACAGGTACTCTCTTCAACTCAAGACTGTAATGGAAGCTGCCCATTACCGTTTTAAGTCATGATGGTCCTAAAGTGGTTGTCACATGACCGACCCATTCTTTTTACCTTATTTGTGGTGGTCATTAAACAAACACTGCAGTTGTAAAGTTACCGCCTCAGTTCTTAAGTGCACCAATTGTTCGCTAAGGGGCATTTTTACACCCCCCCAACCCAAAATGGAAATAAATGCCATTTTTGGCAAAAAAAAAAAAAAAAAAAAAAAAAACCATTGTGAAATGCAAATCATGTGACTGTGGGACACTGAAAACAGCCATAAATGTGGGCTGTTGCCGCGCACCCAAAATGCAGGGGAGGGGCAGAGAACCGGTACCGCAATGGACCTACCATTCATAAAGCATCTTTTCATCAGAAGGCAAAATGGTGTGGTTTCCTTTCCCCCACCCTTGTCCCAAGGTGCTTTTTGCCCGCTCAACTTTAAAGAGAGGCAGGAGGTTGATGCTTGGTACCACGTCAACTCCCTGCTCTTGCAATTAGAAGAAAAATATTCGAGTGGAGGCAGAAAACTTTGGAGACTTCACTTAACCTGTATTCATGCCGGTGGAATATAAATGGACATAAGGTCGCTGATTGCTGTTTTCTTTTGTAGTGGCCCTGTCCCCCCTGTTCCCAAACACACTAATGCTGGGCCTGGAGCTCCGTGTGAAAGTCTCCGATTATGTTTGTGACCGAATCCAGGCACTCCGAGCCTCTCACCCTGGGCAGTTCCAGAATATTGCCTGCATCCGCAGCAATGCTATGAAGTACCTGCCCAACTTCTTCTGCAAGGGACAGGTGAGTCTCTGAAAAGCCTCTCTGGGGATCCTGCAAGAAGCAGCGCCATCTTGGGGCCCCCGAAACACACTTCTCTGTGCTTGCAGGGAAGAATCTTCTCCTGCTCTGTTCAGCTTTGGGAGAGTTTTCAGGGATCTTTGTGGTGGCTCGTGAGAGGGTATTGTTATATTTTTACAAAGGACATCTTATGTACATCCTGCACCGACTTCCCAAGGCATCAAAGAGATGCTTTAGATCAGGGGTAGGCATCCTTGGCTCTTTTATGACTTGTGGACTTCAACTCCCAGAATTCCTGAGCCAGCCATGCTGAGGGGAAAGGGAGAGGTTTCCAAGCTGAGCCATGCTGGCTCAGGAATTCTGGGAGTTGAAGTCCATGAGTCCTAAAAGAGCCAAGGTTGCCTACCCCTGCTTTAGATAATAACTCTGTTGCCTGAAGAGTGTTTTAATATAAAAAGCTACTGTACATGATCCATATGTCCTGCTGCTGAGGGGCAGCCTTCATTCAAAAGAGAGAGATGATTGCTGGTATAGTCCTCGACTTACAACAGATTGCTTAGTGACTATTCGAAGTTACAACGGCACTGAAACAAGTGACTTATGGCCATTTTTCACACTTGTGACTGTTGCAGCATCGCCATGGCCACATGATTTCCATTTGGACGCTTGACAACTGACTCATGTATGACCACTGCAGTGTCCCGGGGGTCATGTGATCCCCTTTTGGGACCTTCTGACAAGCAAAGTCAGTGGGGGAAAGCCAGACTCACTTAACAACCATGTTACTGATTTTAACAACTGGAATGATTCACTTAAGAAAAGTCGTCAGATGGGGCAAAGCCCACTTAACAAATTTCTCACTTAGCAACATAAATTCTGGGCTCAGTTGTGGTAAGTCGAGGATTGCCCGCAATGCTCTTGATAGCTTTCGTGACTGAATGTTGTCTGAGTGCTGAGTAGGAGAGCTGAGTTGCTGAAAGACCAGGCAAAGCTCCTCCGTGCTTTTTTATCTTTTCTCACCTCTCTAGCTCCTCAAAATGTTCTTCCTCTTCCCTGATCCTCATTTCAAGAAGACAAAACACAAGTGGCGGATTATCAGCTCCACTTTGCTGACAGAATACGCCTATATCTTGCGCGAAGAGGTGAGCAGGGAATATATTTTGGGTAGCTTAGACCTCCCCAAAGCAGCCTAGGTTTATAATCCAATGAAATTACTCGACAAAGATTCTTATTCAGTTCTCCCCGCTTGCCTACATTTCAGGGGCTCTTTTGATTTTGGCATAAAATAAAGCATTTAATGTACAAGATTAGAAAGCTTCCTTATTGGAGAGCTTCTTTCCTACCATAGTAGTTCAAACATATCATAACAATGTTATGATAGCGAGCCTTGTCAGTAGGCAGATGCCTTCAGATTACACTGCACTTTTAATTCATTCGTTCATTTTCATCATTTGGGAGAATTGGAGTACCCATGCTGGTGAGGCTGTAAAATCAGTGGAGTAAAAGGGACTAGACTTTTGGGGTCCTTTTTAAAAGTTTAAAATAGGTTTGTTAAGCCTACCGCCTAAAATCGTCCAGACAAAAACATTGTCTCTCCCAAAATAGCCATTGTATAATCAGATGTCAGGAGTGGAGTCTGAGAAGATTCTTGGACAGGCTTCCAACAATCCTTGACAAATCAAGGGAAGGAATTCCAGCTAAGTCCCTGGAGAGTCAGCCAACTCCCAGGCAGAGTTAAACAAAAGATGAGCAAGTAATAGATCACAGGATGACTTCTCATTAAGCCAGTAAAAGCTTTAGGTTCTCAGTTATCTAACAAAAATCCCAATTAAGATTTTCCCATTAAATCAGGTCACTGGAAAAAGGTAGGAGGGATATGACTGTACATTTGTATTGATCATTCCTAAGTGTTTGCAGTACTTGGAGATAACCCTTTTCCTGAATTTTTACCCTATACAGTGTCTGCCCATTCACACATTTTTGGCTTCAATCGATAATGGAGCGAGGGCTAGTTTGGTGTAGTAGTTGACATCAGGCCAAAGCAGAATACAATAGTATATACCCAACATTAGTCTAGACCAGGGCTTTTATGACTTGTAGACTTCAACTTCCAGAATTCCTGAGCCATTCATGCTGGCTCAGGAATTCTGGGAGTTGAAGTCCATGAGTCATAAAGAGGTCATTGTTCCCAACTTCTGGTCTAGACAGTCTTTTCTCTCCTTAGTGCTCCTAAGAGAGAGTATGAATGGAAGATGCATCTTCTCTTTGAGGATCAGTTTATTCATCAGAGCAGATTTTAATTGGTGGCCTGCAGAGAGGAATTTGCCTTTAAATCAGAAAGTCAATTAATTTCTTTATTGAAATCTCTCAATGTGTGCCCGTCACGTCAGCATATCCTAAACCCTTCCCTGCTTACATTTGGGAATTTCTGATCTGAGAGTAGGGAAGAGTGCCAGTTGCTTGCCGGAGGAAAAGGATCAACTTTACCCTACATCTCGCAGGGAGCTGGTGCTGGCAGGGAACCTTGGGAGGAGGTTCCTTCAATCCTGATTTCTAGCTGCTTCCTGCAGGGCATTCTGACTGACTCCACTTTCACCTGCCAGGAAAAAAAAGTAGAAAGTGCTTGTGTGCCATCCTTCGTTGGAGTTGAAACCAACTTGGTCTTGTCTTTGTGATGAGCGGCATCCGGCCTCACCCAGTTGGGATGAATCATATTCTCCCTTCGGCTTTTCCATGATTTCCCCAAAGTTAGCGCTCTGGAGGAAGAGGTTGGGAAAAGCCCAAGTGAAGCGCTTCCTGTGGGGATGACGGAACTAATGGTGGCAGCAGTGCCTCCCAGCAACCCCAAGATTGCAAACATTTTGCTCCAGGTGAGAAGGGAGTTCGGAGTCAGAGGTAGCTGGGAATTACTCACGGGTCTGATATTGTTTTTTCTACAGCACAGGAAAGTTTTTGCTGTAAGATTTTTCTAGTGAACCTGTAACTTGCAGATGTGAGTGTCTTTAAATTACCTTTTCCCTTCATTAGCAGTCCGGTATTTGATTCGTGAAGGTCTGTCTCGCACCCTGTTTATATAACTTAGCCTTCATTCACGTAGGCCCTAGTATATACCATCACAGACGTGGAAGAGGTGCACACATGGATGGTGAAGCATTTTCGAGAACACCCCCTTTTCGAGGAAGTGCCATTAAAAGAATTGGTAAGAAAGTGTGTGTGGCTGGGCAATTTCTGTCGTAACAGATTTTGCAATTCCAGATATGATTTTCCATGGGTATATGTGTCGGGGGGATGGGACTAATATATAAGTATGTCACTCTTTGCACGTTGCATTAAAGTTCCTGATTCCGGTTGCAGCTCATGGGACTTTCTCTGCGCCAGTTGCAATCGGGCAAAGTGCATTTTTAAAACAAGTTACCAAAGTATCAAACCTGTGTAGAATGAGCAATTATAGCTTATGATTGCAGTTGAGCCCAAAATTTGAGCAATTTATGCCTTCTCTTTTTATGACCTTTTTTTTTTTTGCCACAGTTGACGTTGCTTGTCAAAAGCCACTGGGAAGTTTGCAAAAGGTGACCGCATGACCCTGGGACAGTGCAACGGTGATAAATACAAGCCAGTTGTCAAGCCTCCAAATTTTAATCCTGTGACCATGGGGGATGCTGCAATGGTTATAAGTGTGAAAATTGGGCATAAGTTGCTTTTTTCCAGTGCCGTTGTAGCTTTGGTCACTAAATGAATGATTGTAAATCGAAGACACTCTGTATTAAGAACTTTCTGACTAACAAGCTTAGTGTCATGGTTCTAACAGATGAAACTCTTCAAAGAACTTCAAGGCATTGTTTACCTTAAAGAATCTTTATTTGAGTAGCATAGCATCAGCACTAACACAATTAAAGCCAAAAACTGAGTTCCTCTCTCCTGAGCACATAGTATCAAAGCACAATTCCCTCCTCCAGTTAACAGTCATAAATCACATTCCCCAGTTAGTTTGAAGTGCGGGCTTCCCCTTCAGCTCTCCAGTCCGGCCAATTCTTCATCATCTCTTATTTCAATAACCTTGGTTCTCACCACTAGGTTCCGTGTTATTATGTCTAACTAGACTCTCATGCACATTCCCCCCTCTCCCCAGCATCATTTAACTCTAAAAGCAAAAAGAAGAAAATGGCTGCATCTCCATCTGTTGTCAGTGCAAAAACATCCGATGTTAGCAGCATTGACACTTAGACTTAGTGAAATCTTGAGGTGGTTCTATTACCGTGCTTAATATCTATTCTCTCTTGTACCTTGTGATTTTTTAAAAAAAAATAATGACTGTTTTTATATTTTTATTGTTTTATCAAGTGTTCTGTATTCCCCCAGGATCACTTTTTGTGAGATGGGTAGCCATATAAATGTTGTACATCTGTCTATATGCAGGGTATAAACGAAAGAAGGAAGATAGGGTTGCAACCGCTTGAAAACCACAGGAACTGCTTCCGTACTTCTCTAAAAGAGATTTCTACTCCTCCACCCACACCATCCTTAGTTATGTGATGTACTGGGAGTTCACTGATAATCCAATTGTATAACAGCCATTTTAAATGGTTATATTTAGAAACTCAAGAGTGAAAGCAAGGGATTTCAGCAAAGAAGAAGGTGCATATGCTGGAATAGATTCATTTGGGGTAAATCCTGCTGATCCACAAGACATTAAGAGGCTAAATTTAGATGCATTATGCATCTCTTACATCCTAGAGTTGGGGAAAAAAATAGCATAACAATGACTTCAGCTCCCATGATGTCTGGGTGTGGGAATTGAAGATCCCACTAGGTTGGGAAAGGTTGTTCTACAACCTCGGCATTATGATTATAACCTTGACTTCCTAGTAAGAGTACCTAGGACTGAAAATCTGTAAATCCAGACCTGCAAGTAAAAGTTAATAAACAGATTTATTCACAAAGCATCTTGCTAACTTTTAGTCCAGTGGTGGCGAACCTATGGCACGGGTGCCAGAGGCGGCATTCAGAGCCTTCTCTGTGGGCACACGCGCCGTTGCCCCAGTCCTAGGCCTTCAGCTGGGTTTTATAAAATCTTTTCACTTTAGGCCTCCGCCACCGTGTGCAAAAAAAAAAAAAGGTTCAATCAGTCGATTTCAACTTCTCACGGGAAAAAAAAAGATCTTGCAAAGTTGGAATTGATTGATTGATCTTTTTAGTCCCCCCCCCCCAGTCTGCCGTTACCACCACAGCCACGCCCACCCATTTGGCCATGCCCAGCCAATGGGCCACACCCACCCAGCACTCGACGATGCATAAGTGGGTTTTGGGTTGCAGTTTGGGCACTCGGTCTCTAAAAGGTTCGCCATCACTGTTTTACTCCATTTGGCAATATCTGGAAATAGAATTAGAATAACTGTGGCAAAAGGAAGCAGAGATAGTACCAATACTAATAGGCGCCCTTGAGTCCGATCCCAATGCAACTGGAGCATCACTTGAACACCATAAGCACTGACAAAATCATCACTAGTCAATTGAAAAGGCAGCCTTATTTGGAACAGTTTACATCCTGTGATAATGCCTTTAACACTATCTGACAACATATCTCTACCCCAGATCCTTGGGAACACCTTGAAAATGCCAGATCCAGTCTAAACACCTGGGTGATTGTGCAATGGACTGTAATAATAATAATAAAACAGACAAGCACCTGCAACATAACACCCCAGACTTAACAATTGTCGATAAGAAAGACAAAAAAGTCTGGATAGTGGACGTGGCAGTGCCTGGAGATAGCAGAATAGAAGAGAAAGAACTGGAGAAGATAACAAAATACAAAGACCTACAAATAGAAATAGAAAGACTGTGGCAAAAGCAAGCAAGGGTAGTACCAATAGTCATAGGCTCCTTGGGTGCAATCCCAAAACAGCTGGAGCACCACTTGAACACCATTGGCATTGACAAATTCGCTATTAGTCAATTGCAAAAGGCGGCCTTATTAGGAACTGCTTCCATCCTGCGACGATACCTGTAATACCATCAAACATCCACATCTGTCTATCTCAGGTCCTGGGTAAGGACTCGATAGGTAGACAAAATGCCAAATCCAGTCTGAACATCTGGCTGACTGTGCGATGATCCATAATAATAATAATATTATAATGGAGTGGGGGGAGGGAGGGAAGGACAAAACTCTCCAAATGTTCAACTTCTGTATTGGCTCTTTGCAGAAGTTGCAGGCGGTTGGGCAAATTGTGCTTCCATCTTGGGATCGCCAGTTGGGCAAGGACTGTTTGAGGAGCTGTGTGATGTGATGTGTCCCCATTGGACATACTTGCTGATCTGGATGTTGGGATCATCCAGTAAACTCATACCGTTGTTTCTTCAAACAGGCCACTGACCCCGTTGTAAGCCTTCTAGGAACGTCAACTGAAGAAGGGAAGAAGGTTCAGAGGAATGGAGGCAAAGTCTTCCCGGCTGTCTTCCGTCGCGTCAGGGACAGGGAACAGGAACAGGAAATGGCAAGGACATGACGGGGAGTTTCCCAAATCCTTGAAGGCATTCATGTCTGCAGCAAGAAGACTGGAGAAGGTGTAGGATTGGATACTTCTGGCTGCCCTGGAATTGACATTTCATTAATAGGGGTGGAGAATCCTTTCTGGTGAAACATTTCCCTGTTGCAAAAGGATTTTCTTGGTTCACATGTTTGCTTCTTAATTTTGTCCCTAGAAGGAATACATCCAACTGACCTTCCTGATGACCATATAAAGGTCAGAAGTTCACAAGCAGGACTAAGAGTTAAGGATGGAGGTGAGGCTCTTTTAAGTCATAGTTTCATTTGTCACTTTATTTTGTTTATAATAAACTTGGAAAGGTTTCATTAAAATAAGTGAATTGGGGGATCCAGCTTCCCTTGGCTTCAGAGCATGAGTAAGACCTTTGGGGACTTGGTCCATTCTGGTATTTCTTGTCATTCTCTTTTATCTCCCCCAAAGCTCACTTTCAAACCAATTCTTCTTGTATCTCCAAGAATTGGTATATGTTACAGGGCAAGTGCCTTCCCCTCTTCCTCCAGATCTTTGCCAATTCTAAAATGGGATGGTGGGGAATTACTGCAGCAACAAGCTGCCAGCCTGCTCCTCTCATAATGTCATATAGAAAAAATAACAATAGCACTTAGCACTTATATACCGCTTCACAGTTCTTTACAGCCCTCTCTGAGGCAGAGTCAGCCTATTGCCCCCAACAATCTGGGTCCTCATTTTACTGACCTCGGAAGGATGGAAGGCTGAGTCAACTTGGAGCCGGTCAGGACTGAACTTCTGGCAGTCGGCAGACTTCGCCTACAATACTGCATTCTAACCACTGTGTCACCACGGTTCCTAGGTGATGGGCCAGTGCAATTTGCAGAGAAGCTGAGGGGCAGATGGGTGAAATGCCTTCTGCCCAAAGCCATCTGTTAGTATACTTTGGTTTTTCGTGATTCATCCTTTCATGAGCTTCAGTTGCAGGAGAAACTGCGTGCTTTGCCCTTCCCTTTCCCTGTATGAAGGCTCCTTGTTGAATCATTAAATAGTTCTCTGTCTAAAATGCACAAGAGGTAGAAGAAACTCTTGTCCTTCGAATGCAGTGGCTACACGACAGCTGTCATTTCCATGTCAACTGTAGAGCAAGTCCTCTGCTCAGGTGGCTTCCTTTGAGGTGGAAAATGCTTGTTCTGGATAATGGTGATCTGCTGCAGCCATGACAAATGACCTAGCTATCCTTCTTCCTAATCCGTCAACTCATTTCTTTGTTTTGCCTACACCTTTCAACCAATCTTTCCATAGTAAAGTTTTTAGTGGGTGGGTATCATTTTCTCTTCCCTTTTTGCCTTTTGAATATTTCACTTCCCCTCCAGGATGGAATTAAAAATAAAACAGTGCAATCATAATCAGTGCTACTCCAAATAGGTTGGGAGGGCTTACATAACAGTAATAGCACTAGCACTTAGACTTATATACCGCTTCATAGTGTTTTATAGCCCTCTCTAAACAGTTTACAGAGCATATTGCCCCCCAACAATCTGGATCCTCATTTTACCGACCTCAGAAGGATTTAATGCTGAGTCAACCTTGAGCTGGTCAGAATCGAACTCCTGGCAGTCGGCAGAAGTAGCCTGCAATACTGCATTCTAACCACTGCGCCACTGCAATTCCATCTAACTTTATCTCTTCCATGTCTGACTGCAAGTGGGTAGCCTGAAATGACCCAATAGGCTTGTTAGGCCCCATTTTTACAAGGCCTCTTTTGGACTTTGCCTCCGTTAAAAATATCGGGGGAAAATAGCTCTATCTGCACTATGAATGGGGGTAGTTCATTTTATTTTGTCTTATTTCTATTCTGTTTCAGCTACACAGTTCTGAGTGGCTTAGAACAATTAAAAGACATGAAACTGTAGAATATAATTGCAAAGGAGAAGTAAAATTTAAGAACAGAAACTTTCAATAGATCAAGATCTAAAAGCCCACGGTAAAAGGATTACTAAATATAAACATTTAGAAATAACTCACTTGGATGGAAATAGTTTAGCCCCAAACAAAACTGGGTCAGTCAACATCCAAATCTAAGCCTATCTGGATTAATTAGTTAGTTAAATTAAGTTTTGGGAGTTTGCATGACATGTTTATCTCTTCTCCCTCATGCCATGCATGCAATGTATATTTTAGCATAGATAGAAGTTTATGCATGTAAAATACTACGAACATTGTCCAAATTATTATTTGAATAATCATAAGATTTAATTAAAGTTATGTACTCATTTTCTGTAATTTCCTTCGTTGCCACTAACTTCAAGGAAGAGTTAGGAGCCTTGAGGATTCCCATCAATGTCAGTGCCATTCCTAGCAAGAGCTTGAGAACTCCTTGTTTTTAGAGGAAATTTAAAATGGAATTTCCTGCACAGTTTCAGCCTTTTCATTGCATCCGTAAGAGCTAGGAATGTAACCTCTAGTTACCAATGCCATCTTCTCAATTGGTGCAGAATTGGAATAGACAGAATTGGCAATGTGTCATAAAGGCTCATAACGCATAATGTTATCTCTCTTCGGAGACTTAGTATGTTCTCACTCAGGATGAGTCACTGCCAAACGGGAATGAATGCAAGGTGATTGTTGTGCGTGCAACCTTGTAAACACTCCCCAAGTTATGAGTTACTTCTCAGTTGGGTGAGAAATGCTTGTTATATTTATTGGGTTGTTGTCATTGCTAACCCCACCTCCCGCAGCTTCCCCGTTGCTCCAGGCGGCTTCGGTTACTTTCTGGTTGGCAGACTGAACACCGATGTGCATCAGTGTTGAATTCTTGAGTAACAAGTACTCGGTGTAGTAAGCTGGGTAATTCCTAGGAAGCAGCGCTCAGGATGAGAGAGTCTGGCTCAGGGTGAAGGCATGTTTCCTCCACCAAACACGAGAATTTGTAGACCTCAGAATGATTAAGACCACAGGTTAGCTTCCCTTTTTAAGGAAAAGCTCCTTACTCTTCCCAAAGCTGGATCAGGCTAGATTTTTATGACTTTTGTTCCTTTGTGTTGGATAGTCCTACAAATTATCTGTATTTGTACACTGGGGCCAAGGACCTTTAACAAAAGTCCTGCCATTCTGGTCCTTTCCTCCAACCTGTTAAAAATGATAGGCCGCTGCCTGATTCGAGCAACAGATGTGACACCACCTGTAGCAGATCAATTCCGGATGGCTCTTTTATCATATCATGAAAAAGCTTTTTGTAATAATCAGCTACTTTTCCCCCAAGAACCTTCTGCGACAGGCCAAGGATGAGTATGCGCAAAGTAGGGGAGATGCTTTCAATTTCAAAGAGGATGTTTTTAAAATACCTGTTGAGCAGAAGGCAAAAACCTTGGTCTGAAAGAATCCATCTAAGCAGTTTAAGGCTAAAAAGCACCCAGCCTTTGGGTGCACATTTCAGTTTAGAGCCAGTTGTGTTTCGGCCTTTATGATTACTCAATCACTTGGTACATGCATTCCAACCAGAGTGTTCAGCAATTTCAAAGACAGATCCCATAGAGCCAGGGTCCCTAATATGCCCCCCTGACGATTTTTAACTTAAAAAAACAAAAAAAACAAAAACAAAAACAAATGGGAAGCTACTCACTAATAAGTTGCATAGCACAACTATGTACCCCCAGCAAAGTTTGGTCTCAATCCTCTTGTGGTTGTCTAGACCAGGGGTCTGCAACCTTGACAACTTTAAGACTCGTGGACTTCAATTCCCAGAATTCCTGAGCCAGCCATGCTGAGGAGAAAGGGGGAGGTTTCCATACTGAGCCATGCTGGCTCAGGAATTCTGGGAGTTGAAGTCCACAAGTCATAAAAGCGCCAAGGTTGCCTACCCCTGGTGTAAGATGAGAAATATGGTGGCAGTTGACTTCTTTTTGCAATTTGGTTTCCCTTCTGGATGTACGATGCTTGGTCTCAGCCACCAAGAGAGCTATTTTTGTGAATGCTCGTAACATGCATTCAGAATTCCACAGGGATCTGCAATAAATAAATAAATAAATAAATAAATAAATAAATAAATAAAACGGAGGATTATACCGCAGAGCCATTTCTTGTGTTTAGGAAAGAAGTGGGAAAGTGCAGATGGGAAGGCTATCTAATTTCTACCTTGCATTTTCTGATGAGCTGCCATCTTGTCATCTTGGGGTGAATGCTCTTTCATGGAAGAAAATCAAAGTGCAAAGATCAAACTCCTGCCACCACATTTATCCTGCTCTTTGATTAGGGCCACTGTATCTGGACTACAAAACTCCAGTCGTCTGGGTGTATTGCTGCCTAGATGTTGTTTGCTTATCTTTAATTAAAATAGGTCAACAAACTGTTCGAAGCAGATTTTGTTTATGCATCAAACACGAAGCCAGTCTGCATCTTGGAAAGTCCCCAGAGCACTTTACGGCCAGATGTTTACATTCTGTGTCCGAACTGCACGTGTGTAGTTTGTGCATTCTGCGTAGCGTTCTTGTAAATAAACAGAAATTGCAACAAGCCAATTATTCGACAATGAACTAGGAGACACAAGGAATAACAAAAGTCACATTAACAGCGTCTATCCAAGCATACAGTACAGATGGTCCTCAACTTACAGCTATTCATTTAGCGACCATTCCAAGTTACAAACAGTGACTTACAACCGATATTTAACAATCCTCACAGGATCCCCCATGGTCATGAGATCAACATTTGAGTGCTTGGCAACTGACTCATATTTATGACGGTTGCAGTGTCCCCAGGGTCATGTGATTGCCATTTGTGACCTTCCCAGCTGGCTTCCAACAAGGAAAGATAGTGGGGAAAGCCAGATTTGCTTAACAATCACATCATTAACAACTGCAAGTGATTCGCTTAAAAGCCATGGCAAAAATGTCGTAAAATTGGATGTGACTCGCTTAACAACTGCCTTTGCCTAACAATGGGAAGTTCTGGCCTCTCATGTGGTCATAAGTTGAGGACTACCTATATTTGCACAGGAAATCCATTCTTTCCAAACGATTCATGGTGCTTACAAATAAGCAAAAAAAAAAAAAAAAAAAGACTGTTGCAACAGCGGCTGGAAACTAGACAATAAATTACGACTTTACCTAAAATGCTGCAAAGTATGAAAAAGGGTCAGATCTCTTCAGAGTTGCATAGTCTCGGCGTGGTCCCTGCTGAAAAGCCCCAGGGGCCAATAACTATCTGCCAAAGCAGAGGAACACAGATCTGTGGAAGAAGGGAGCTGCCTGACTTTATCCCGAGCCCAAACAATTCAAACACAGGGCCAGAAATCAGTGTTAGAATTGTTTTATGGTGGGAAAGGTGTTAGAGAGGAGTTCTTGATTTTACAGTTTTAGTTTTCTTGTTAAAATGCAGTTTAAGGTTTTAAAAAAAGTGTAGGCAAACCTGGATGGGGAACATTGTACGTTGTGTGCTCTGGCTGGTGTCAGCTTTGCTGATTATGTGCCATCTTCTTTCATTTAAATCACATCCATTATTTCCACCTTTGCATTTCTGCTTAAAACTGACATGTGCCAATTTTGGAAATCCAGGCTCCTTTGCCTCTTTGGGGGGGGGGCTACCCACAAGGGGCTGCTTAATCGTATCTGCAAATGGTCCTGCATTCATTTCTTAGCATCCCTGGTTCAAATTATCACAGGAAGTAGGTGATGGCTTCTCTTTGCTGGAGAGCCCATTTGGAATCAAGAAGACAAAGTGAGTAAGCAGGTAAGGCAGCTGTCTCCAATTCTTCTATTTACAAAATGAAAAGTAAAAACTGCAAATATTGTAGAACTTGGCAGGACCAATATGCAATTCTCTGGCTTTGGGAAAATAACTAGAATCGTGATGCTGGGAGAGCACTAAAAACTACAGAATGGCACCACGTACAATATATTTGCTGAACAGTCAGTATTTGACATTCATTTTTAAGCAACGTTGTATTTCTACCCATTGTAACTGCAAAGGTGTGCAGTTTACAAATTGTGGATCTAAAAGATTATTCAAGATAAAAGATTAAGGTGACCAATTTAATTAAAATTCCAACAATTTCATCCTACTTTATTGCGAATGCATAAATGCAGCTAACAGTTTAGAAGCAACCAGAACGACTCATACATAATTTAAATAAAGACAGTGACCTCAGTGCATTATTAATCAAATGATGCTTCCTATACCAAAGGGGACTTCTTTGGTTATAAAACTAGATAAAAATGGCTCAGATGAATATAAACTTTCCTATTTCCTAATTCCCATTAACATAATCTGAAGTCAAAATGCTATCTTTGGATCATAAATACCTTAAGAAAAGGAAAGAAAAGATTTGGCTGATGATGCCAGAACTGCATGATACCATGCAAGGGGTATCTTAACTCATGATGTTTTGTTTACTTGGAGAGATAACTCGTGGCATTTAAAATAAACGGTGAGATCAATTGTATAATTTCACTTCCCCTTAACCATTTTTAACATAAAAAAACCCAAGCCCAGAATGTTTTAAGATTTGACTTTTGTGTTGTTGATTGATAATTCAATAAGCACAACTAGTTGATAAGGCAACAACTGTCTTCTACCTGCAGCAAAGATTTTGAATGGAATATTTCACACACAACACACTTTTTAAAAAGGAAAGTTCAGAAGTTCCCTCTTAACTAATATTTCTCCAGTGCTCAAAGGAAAATGAGTGAGCTATGCTGTCGTATGGCCTTGCCCTGCTACGGAAACGGGATTTTTTCCCCCTCCGTCCAGCTCCATGTTGCTGACTCTGAGTTAAAATTAGTTTGTAGCTTTACGATTGAAGGAATTATATTCACACACTGCTGCCCTTTCACTCCATGACCAATGTAAGTAGAGACTTTCTCCGTGTGAAGTGGAATGTCACGAAGCCAAAATTCTCCCATCATAAGTAGGATCTCTTTGTATGCATATTGAGACATGTTAAGTCCCCTGGATCTACGTAGAGCTGGAAAAATACAGTCTCTTCCCCTGTCTGCACATGGGGACATACCTAGGAATCCAAACCACGACCCAGAGAAAGAAAAGAGACGGAGATTGTGGCTCCTTCATTTTGTCCTCCATCTTGCTTGCTCCGAGATCACAACCACTGATGAGATGATAAAGAGTCACAAGCAAGCAATAGCAATATGATTTAGACTTATATACCACTTCACAGTGTTTTACTTATACCCCTCTCTAAGTTGTTTACAGAGTAAACCTATTGCCCCCAACAATCTGGGTCTTCATTTTACTGACCTCAGAAGGATGGAAGGCTGAGTCAACCTAGAGCCACTCAGGATCGAACTCCTGGCAGTTGGCAGAATTAGCCATCAATACTGCATTCTAACCACTGCTCCACCAGGGCCCCCTACTGATTGCACTGCTTTTTCTAATTAGATGAATTAACATGTTAAAATAATGTGAACACCTATGCTGATACAATTGCTTTTTTATAACAAAAAGCATTGGGACACAGAAATGACCAAAAAGTCTGTAGTATTAAATTAGTGAGAAATGGTGAGAAGGATTTGAAATGTCATCAAGGGGTGCCAGGGGTGAGATTCACAGCTGGACGCTCGGTTGCTGATGGAACTGAACTTTCTTGCAGTTTGAGAGCTCAAGGCACAGACCCCTCCTCTTCCCATTTTCCCCCCACAAGCAATCCTGTAAAGTAGATTGGCTTCTGTGGCTGAGAATGGACGAAAACCTGGATGTCTCCGATGCCAGCCTAATGCCTTAACCACTATACTAAGGGTATTCAAACTTGGCCTTTTTATGACTTGTGGACTTCAACTCCCAGAAGTTCATCCTGGGAGTTGAAGTCCATAAGTCATAAAAGGGCCAAGTTTGAAGACCCCTGCACTATACCATACCAGTGCCTAGACTGAAAGAGAGTGACTGGCCCATAGGGACCTTCTATGGGTGGATGAAAATCTATGTCTTCTATTTCTACTCCAACACCTTAACCACTACCTTACATGGACAGCCTTAATGGTTGATATAGTTTAGACCAATGGTTCTCAACCTGTGGGTCGGGACCCCATTTGGGGTCGAACGACCATTTCACGTGGGTCGCCAAACAATGCAGTCCGCCATTTTTTCCCCTTTTCCTTAGCTGTGCTACTCCCTTTTATTCTATTGGCTTTTGAAAACCAATAGAATAGACTCTCTTGAATAGAGTCTAATTCTATTGGCTCTCAAAAGCCAATAGGAATTGTCCAGACTGTCTCTGCCCTGCTGAGCCCGCCAAAAGTCCCATTCTGCAAATGGTGCTGCACCAGTTGAGTAGTCCTCCACTTACGACTTGTTGGGGGTCGCGGCATTAAAAAGGTTGAGAACCACTGGTTTAGACAAAAGTAATGGTGGAGTCTCACTTAAGCCCTTCCCGTCTGCTTACTAATGACATGTGCAACTTACTGGAAATGGCTCTCTCCTCTCAGGCTGTGTGTAGCTCTGAGTTCCCAACTGTTGACAGTTGAGGTTAGGGAATTTTAGCGATCCAACATGCTGTGCCCATTCTCCTGAACATTTGCCCCCAAGTGCTGTCCTGACAACACCGATGCTCCTCATAGTCTGGCAGGCAGACTTCTGGAAGGGAAATAAAACTAACTTTCATCATACCACCAGCCAAAGCCATCTCAGAAGATATAGTTGAACAATTTACTCCTTAATTATTTGAATATAATTTCTGGTGGGGGAGGAACCTCTTGAACAGCAAATGCTGGTTATTGAAAAGTAAAGGACAGGATGACTACAGAGGTGTGGCAACCAAAAAATATAAAAGTAAGACAGAGAACTAATACACCTTTTCCAGTCAGATCCCACCTGCCTTGCAGATTACCCCTTCTGCAATCAAGTTACTTGATAATCTCAAGTTAAAAAAAAAAAAAGTCTACAGTGAAATTACAGAAAAAAATAGCCACATATATGTTCAGGGAAAGATCCCAGGAAAAACTCTACAAAGCACTGTTCTGGCAGTGAGATGGAATGATTTTCTTGAGAAAAATCTGGAGGAGAAAATAATTCACTATACATTCTGGGAAAATGCTCCTCAAGACATCTTTATTTGAGTAGCACTGATCCAGACTTCCCAGAAGTGCAAAACTGATGATTTGCATAAATCTTGTAGCAAGAAAAAAACAAGGAGATTTTGATGTGTAACAGGCTTCACAAATAAACAGACAAACAAAGAAACCTGTCCAACAGAAATATATATTATTTCCCTATACAACAACCCAGATTGCGTAACTACTAAGCAGATACAGATGGCCAAGATGTTCTGCTTGGAATAATGTCCTTGTGGCTCAACTGTGGGTGTCAATTCAATTAATTTGGCTGGGTATTGGTTCAAATTACTGAAAATTCCAGAGCTGGGTTAATTTGGTAACTGGATTAAAGATACGTAATAATAGTAATAATAATAAAATTGGAAGGGACCTTGGAGGTCATCTAGTCCAACCCCCTGCTCAGGCAGGAAAGCCTATACCATTTCAGACAAATGGCTGTCCAGTCTCTTATTAAAAACTTCCAGTGTTGGAGCATTCACCACTTCTGGAGGCAGGTTGTTCCACTGATTAATTGTTCTCACTGTCAGGAAGTTTCTCATTAGTTCTAGGTTGCTTCTTTCCTTGATTAGTTTCCATCCGTTACTTCTTGTCCTGCCTTCATGTGAATAAAGCCACTGTTTCTCTTGTTCTTTTTCTTTTATTCAGAGAATCATAAGATACAAAAGGACTGCACAGAACATCTGGTGATTATAACAGCTACCCATTTATTTTCTTCTTAGCAATTTGTATGAAAGACACACCAAATCCAGTGCAACAAAGCCGTTTGGCACAGAAAGACAGTTTCAACCAGGAAAAAAGGACCAGCTTCACCCAACTGGCCCTCTTTCCATTGCTGCAGTAGACGTTTTCTGCTGCTTCCACTGACAAGCAGTTTCATCTGGCTGTATTTTTACTATTTTTGAGAATGCACAACCAAAAGTCTCCCCTGTTGTTCCTCCCGGTCCAAAGGCCTGGCACCTGCATCCTGCAACTGCACTTTTCATTGGCTTTTAGGACAATGTACTACGCTGATCTCTGTAACTGTCAGTGGAAGGCATTGGTACCCTGGGGTTTGTTGTTTTGGCTCTGGCTTTGGCTGTTCCAGGGGCCGGAGTGATGGTGGCTGTTCTTAGACCAATCTCAATTAGCTCTGGGACAGGTCTTTCTGCCTTTTGTTGGTGTGGGGCTAGGACTGGATGCTTTGCCACTCTGGTTAGTATGGATTCTAGTCAGTGCTTACAGTCCTTGTAAAGAACGGACTTGTGGAGCTAGCCTCTCACTTGACCACATAACTCCTTCTGTGCCTTTTAGCCAGATTATTTTCGATCGGTGGGCTTAGCAGTTTTGCAAGCATCTGGAGATGTCCCTCCCTCTTCCTCCTTCCTTCATCTTACTCCTGCCAGCACGTTTGCCATCTTTGTCAAACCCACCGCTCTCTGCCTCTGTCTAAATATTAAGGTGACCAACTTTTTTACAATGGAAAGGAGGACACAAATAAATTGAAGAAAAAAATATCGTAAATAAAAGAAACATTTTATTCATTGCAACAATAATACAGACAGCTTGCATGTGCAAAGTTTGCCAGCCAGGTGTTTTGGCGCGCTCAGCAGCAATTCCTATTGGCTTTCGAAAGCCAATAGGGGGAGTAGCACAGCTCATGCAAAAGTTGAAAAAAAACCCATCCCAAAAAAGGTGCCAGAACGCCATTCTGAGCGTTCTATGAGGGGAAAAAAAAGCCCTGCAGATTAGTCTTCAAATATCGAAAAGAAGGACATGTAGGAGGACACTTTTCAAGGGAGGACAGAACCTACAAAAGGAGGACTGTCCTCCCTAAAGGAGGACGGTTGGTCACCTTATAAATATGTCATTGATGGTTGCTTTTCCCATTCAGTACAGGCACCCACACTAAGCATACGCTCGGGGCACTTAGAAACGGCAACATAGAGTTCCCCCCCCCCCGGCGGTCACGCCCTTAAATCTTTCACTGCCACGCTCAACTTTACCCGGCATGTTTGCAACTGTCCTCATCTGCTGTTTTTCAGCTTTAATTTGCATTTTTTAAAAAAAAAATCTCTGGTGTGGAGAGCGACTAAAATGTCAACGTTTACGCTTGAAGGTAAGCATCGGGTATCCCATTTGTTCCGTCCGGTGGCGCGAGACTTTTGCATCCGTCCAGTACAAGCGCAGTGCCAGGCACCGACAAACGCACGGAAGGAGGGCGTTTGCAAACTTGACTGGGAAGTTTGCAAAGCAAATAAACAAGCGATAAAAGGGAATGTGAGCGCAGATGCGCACATACCCGCTCGAGAATTCAAATCCCCCCACCACAAAAGTCCAGCAAACTTGCCTTGAGAGAGCGCCAAATTCAAAACAGAAGGCACCAGAGTTTCTTAAACGGAAGCAGTTCTGAGGACGCTCCTTGGGAAGCGCGAGATCCTCTTTGCTCTGCTCTCCGCTCTCCGCACGGCGAGCCTTTGCACCGGGAAGGGGGGGGGACCGGTGGCCGCTGGGTTTCCTGGTTACCGGCGGCGCCGCCTCCTCTGCTTGCAGAGGCAGCAGTTCCTCGGAACAGAACCGTTTACACATCGTCGGATTTCTCATCCGAGTCCAAATTGGCCGTGGCACCCGGCTGTCCTGGTCTGGCTAGCATTTGCTTGACTCGCATAAGGGATCCTTAAGCTTGTTCTTTTATTGATTTTTTTTTAAGCGCTAAATATATATTTTTTTAAGTTTGCATTTAATAGAGATGTGGGGTCCAGCCTGGGGGAATGGCCTGGAAGACATCTGAAGTTTTCACATCTTATTTCACCTTCAGCACTTACTTAATGTCTTAATGCAGGGGTCTTCAAACTTGGCCCTTTTATGACTGGTGGACTTCAACTCCCAGAATTCCTCAACCAGGCACTCTGGCTGAGGAATTCTGGGAGTTGAAGTCCAACAGTCATAAAAGGGCCAAGTTTGAAGACCCCTGTCTTAATGTCTTGTCAAATAAGCAATGGAGGGGCATTGTTGGGCTTTGCTTAGGCGTCAGTTGGCCTTAATTTGGCCCTGAATGTTGTTGTTGTTAATTGCGAAGTGTCTGACCCATTGCGACCCCATGAACAACGTTCCTCCAGGTCTTCCTGTCCTCTACCATCTTCTAGAGTCCATTTAAGTTCACACCTACTGCTTCAGTGACTCCATCCAGCCACCTCATTCTCTGTCGTCCCTTTCTTCTATTTCCCTCAATCTTTCCCAGAATTAGGCCCTTCTCCAGTGAGTCCTTCCTTCTCATTAGGTGGCCCTGAATGTACGATGCTTGAGAACCAGTTTGGTGTAGTGGTTGAAGGCACTGGAGTAGAAAGCAGGACATGCTGAATTCTTGTCCTGCTTTAGGTACAAAGTCATCTGGGTAACCTTGAGCCGGTCACTCTCTCTTAGCCCCAGGGAGAAAGCAAGGGCAAACCTTTTCCAGAAAAACCTTGCCAAGAAAACTGCAGTGACTTATCTGGGCAATTGCCAGAAGTCAAACTTGACTCATAGGTGTGCATTTGCACATCACACACACACAAACACACACAAAGAGAGTGCTTGGTGGGAGAAAAAGGAAACTGAGGAATTCACTGATCCCTTAACCTGGCCCATAGACAGCCTTCTTTACCAGCCTTATTGTGGCAGAATAGAAGTTGGCAATGGGTGTAAGGCAGTGTTTCCCAAACTTGACAATTTTAAGGCATGAGGACTTCAACTCCCAGAATTCTAGGAGTTGACAATTTTAAGGCATGTGGAATTCTGGGAGTTGAAGTCCACATGCCTTAAAATTGTCAAGTTTGGGAAACACTGGTGTAAGGCAACTTCCACATCAAGGACTGGAGGGCAGCACTTTGACCTGGTCATGTGGAAAAGTCATGAGATGGTGTTTCCATTTTTCAGATAAATGCTTTCAGGGAAAGCTAGTATTCATTCCAGCTTAAAAAAACGAAATAATTCTGGACTCAGAGCACGCTTCATTTTGCAACTTGTTCATAATTCTTTTACATAACCCTACGATTAATTAACTCAAGCTTTCTGAATTTCAGCACTATACTGTGGGAGGGAGTAATGTTGTTGTCATTAGTATTTAAAACAATGCAATTTGAAATCTTTGCCAATTTCTGAGTCACTCAGTGATCTATCACAGACTCATAACTGCCTTCCTAATTCCATCCCTAATTTATGTGCAACACTTAGCACAGTTCTTTTTTCTTCCTAAATGTACTCAGCAGTTTAGTTTTTCCTCATATGAACCGCTTTTTTTAAAAAAATATGATTTTGTTGCCCTCCTCTGGACACTTTCCCCAGACATACACAACTCCATCCATTCCAATGCTATGATGTGGTCAACTTCAGTCATAGGATGTAAATATCAGAGGGATTAAAAAAAAAAAAGACTTGATTATGATTATATAATGAATATAGCTCATTACCATCACTGATCACTGTTTTTCTTTACTAAGCACTTAAGATTTTAAATTTTCCTAAGATTTAAAGATTTTGGAGCAAAGAGGGAAGTAGAGGGGGAGGGGAAGAGAAGGGAGAAGGGAAAAGAAAGGAAGAGGAGAGGAGATAGGAGAGGAGGAGAGGAGAAGAGAAGAAGAGAGAGGAGGATAGGAGAGGGGGAGAGGAGGATAGAAGAGAAGGTGAGAAGAGAAGAGAAAAGAAGGGACGGAGAGGAGAGGAGGAGAGTAGGATAGGAAAGAGAAGAGAAGAAGAGGATAGAAGGATAGGATAGGAGAAAAGAGAAGAGAAAAGAAGCAGAGGATAGGATAGGATAAGTGAAGAGAAGAAGAAGAAGAAGAAGAAGAAGAAGAAGAAGAAGAAGAAGAAGAAGAAGAAGAAGAAGAAGAAGAAGAAGAAGAAGAAGAAGAAGAAGACGAAGAAGAAGAAGAAGAAGAAGAAGAAGAAGAAGAAGAAGAAGAAGAAGAAGAAGAAGAAGAAGAAGAAGAAGAAGAAGAAGAAGAAGAAGAAGAAGAAGAAGAAGAGAGAAGGATGGGATGGGATGGGAAGAGAAGAGAAGAGAAGAGAAGAGAAGAGAAGAGAAGAGAAGAGAAGAGATACGACCGAAGTCTCGACGGGATACTTGGCTGCTTACAAAAGCGCACGAGACGGTGAAAGCCCTTTAGCGCTCGCCTCTGATTGGACGGGTGACGGGGGGGGCGGGCCCTGCTCGACAGCCTACTCTTAGCCGGGCTCTGAGCTCCGCTGAGATAAATACAGGTGGGCCAAGATGCCGCTGCAACACAGTTCTCCGACGCTCTCCGCGGCTTCAGGCTTCCCCGCGCAAAGATGTCTCAGACGCTCAAGCTGGCCACGAAGGCATCTTTGCTCGCGAAGCTCTTTCCTGAGCTGTGGGTGGAATCTCTCCTCGGGGCGCGATCGAAAGTTATTAAAACCCACAAGACTCTGGAGGAGATGCCGGGACCCAGCGCTCTCGGCTTCTTCACCGACCTTTTCTGCAAAAGAGGTCTGTCCCGACTGCATGAGCTTCAGGTAAGAGCCGCCTTGAGAAGATAGATAGATAGATAGATAGATAGATAGATAGATAGATAGATAGATAGATAGATAGATAGATAGGCAGGCAGGCAGGCAGGCAGGCAGGCAGGCAGACGACGATAGATAGATAGATAGATAGATAGATAGATAGATAGATAGATAGATAGATAGATAGATAGATAGATAGATAGACAGACAGATGATAGATAGATAGACAGATAGACAGACAGATGATAGATAGATAGATAGATAGATAGATAGATAGATAGATAGACAGACAGATGATAGATAGATAGACAGATAGATAGATAGACAGACAGACAGACAGATGATAGATAGATAGATAGACAGACAGACAGATGATAGATAGATAGACAGATAGATAGACAGACAGACAGACAGATGATAGATAGATAGATAGACAGACAGACAGACAGATGATAGATAGACAGATAGATAGATAGATAGACAGACAGACAGACAGATGATAGATAGATAGACAGATAGATAGATAGACAGATGACAGATAGATAGATAGACAGACAGACAGACAGATGATAGATAGATAGACAGATAGATAGATAGACAGACAGACGATGATAGATAGATAGACAGACAGACAGATGATAGATAGACAGACAGACAGACAGATGATAGACAGACAGACAGATAGACAGACAGATGATAGATAGATAGATAGACAGACAGACGATAGACAGACAGACAGACAGGCAATGATAGATAGATAGACAGACAGATGATAGATAGATAGACAGACAGACAGACAGATGATAGATAGATAGACAGACAGACAGACAGATGATAGATAGATAGACAGACAGATGATAGATAGATAGATAGACAGACAGATGATAGATAGATAGACAGACAGACGATAGATAGATAGACAGACAGACAGACAGATGATAGATAAACAGACAGACAGACAGACAGATGATAGATAGATAGATAGATAGATAGATAGATAGATAGATAGATAGATAGATAGATAGATAGATAGATGTAGGTAAAGAGAGAGAGATGAGATGAGAGAGATAGAGACTGACAGACAGGAGAATATCATCCCTACACCCTCATCACCCACTATGATAATCTCTCTATCCCTCTTCCTCTCGCTCTCCCCCTCCCCCCCTTCTCTCTCCTTTAAGGCTTGAAACTGTAATGAGTCTTTTCCTTAATGCTTCTCCCCATCAAAAAAGAAAACCCTTTTTCTTGTGAGGGCTTATGTAAAACCAATGAACTGCATAGTCTAAAAAAACCCGATCCTATGGACACTTCCCCACTTTTCTATCGATCCAAGATAACTTATAATCAAAAGCTTTCTAGGATTACCAATCGAAAGATGTGCAGCATTCTAGGCTTTCCTTTGCAAGCTGTGATATGTCTATGTGCGTAAGGAAATGTTTTGTGTGGGGTTTTTTTTTTTAAAAAAAGGTTTACAGATGGGAAATAACCAAGTCTGACTCTCCTGTAAAATATCTGTGAATGAAGCAAGGTAGTTGCACCATCCAAACCTCATCTAAGAGCTCTTTTTCTCAGTTATGGTTCCTTCCTTTTTTGGAAGGGGACAGTGGCCAGCAGGCACAGAGCACCTTTCGGGAACACAAGTCACATGCAGCATGACAAATTCTGCTCCCTTCTCCCCAGTTGTTTATTCAGGGGTGTCCTTACTGTGGGTCTCTTACTGTGTCAAAAAGAGACACGCTGAAAAGGGGTGCCCCAGAACAGAAGAAATGGCACCACTGGATAAGCAAATTTCTTCTGAATGTATGGCTCTTGATCCATGATTTCTCAAATTGTCCTTTGAATCCTTAATTCTTGGGTTTGTTTTTTTTTAACTTCATGGATGATGCCTTGATTATTTCTTTTTTAAGCTTCTGCCCAGAATTCCAATTATCTGAATAATCTCCTTGTGTGAATGTGGTGAAGCGATTGGCCCCTGGCGTCCTTAAAGCAGTGTGAAAATGAATCTCCAAGTTAAGGATGTGGCGTGAAATATACCCCCTAGGACTCTCATAAGCAATACTGAGCAATTCTCTAAAGCTTTGCTTAAAAATCTCTGTTGCTTCAGTGGGAGAGGAATCACGGGCACTTAATGACAATTCAGCAAGAGCTAGGCCAGATGAACAATAAGACATTCCTGAACCATGTCATAAGAGGAACCCCTGGCTTATGATGCCGTGTTTATAAAACTGGAATAGGTATCCTACAAGGCGCAGAAGTTCTGGGGTCAGGATCATCACTTGCATGTATGGAAACGTTGCAGTGGTTATTTCAGTAAATGTTAGTTCAGCACGTTCTTTCCTGGCTTGCTGGTCTACCGTGCTCGGTTACATAGACAGTAGCGTTTGTTGAAAAACCTAAGCCACTGAGCTGAGCAAAGCCATCTTGACCTTATGGCCATCTATAGCATTAAACTGTACTTACGTGCGCATGGAACACACTGTATAATTTTTAAATCACTGATAGTTCTGTGAGGTGAGTACAGATGAGAGTGCCCTAGCCCGTTCTTGTTTTAACACACAGTACATGTTCAATGAGTGTGTTCAGTAGTTGTCTCAATAAGACGGTGTTTTATTATATTTGTGGAAATTACTTCCTTCTGCATGCTCTAAAAAAGAGACTGTTTTATTTTACTTCCAAAATCTCTGCCATTCATCAATCCTTGTGTTTCCTGTAACTTTAGCACAATGGACACAAAACTTCTTTTTTTTTATTGAAGTGTTCTTGGTGTTTTCTGAATGTTGTTTTCTTGGCAACTTTTTTTATTGCCCCTATTTAAATTTACAATGGTCCTATTGTATAGAATAATTTTCTACTGCAATCCAATTCTTCCTACCAAAGGTCTCTGATAATCTGATATTGAGTTACATTACTGAAACATAGTAGTGCAAACTACTACACTATATTGTCAAAATAGGTTTGCAGGTTTAGCAGTACATCTTTAGATAGGCAGAGAAAAATATTCAGTACCTGTCTTATAAAATGCCCTTGCTGGCATCTATAATATCATTGTCCTGATTATCTCTGAAAATAATCTGAGGGGTGAAGAGAAGACTCTTTTGGACTACCATTCCAGTGTTAAGTTTGTTGAATGCTGTACTGGTAATCTAATGTCAATGATTTTCACAAAGGTAAAAAGACCCCCACATACCTTTTAAGATGGGTGAGGCTGTTTTGATTTATGCACCACTGCTGTCTTTGGATAATGTAGGAAGTATTCATGATGTGAGACTAAATATATATTCTCTCTTTCCATGTATATCCTCTAAGGACAATTGTATATATTCATTGTCACGATCCTTTTTTGCAATTAGATTATTGTTGATATACTATTGTACTTTCCAAACAGGGAAAAGCAAATGAACCATTGAAGAATGCTGATGCTTAACTTAAGAACTCAAGTTTTGTTTGTACTTAGATTTCTTTCACTTTTCTACTTTATCATAAGGGACATACAACCATAAGGAGTAGCAACTTAACAGAAAATCAGACTAAATAATGAAAGCTACTCAAGAATCTGCAGAAGACTAACCAAATAAATGAAAAGCACAATCTTACACATTTTCAGAGGGCCAAAAATCCTTTTGTGTCCCACTTTTAAGAGTCTATATCACAAGGAATCGATCCAAAGAAGACTAAACCTATTTTTCAGTCCCAGTTATTGCAGCAGAAAAAGCCCATTGACTTAGTTTTGTCACATAATCTTCAGGATTTAAATTGCCCCATCTTGTCCAATAAGCTACTGTCTTTGCACTGGCATTTTTTTTAGTGCTTCTTTAGATATTAAATCCAAGTTAATCCCTTTTCACATATGTGAAGATCCTTGCATTACAGAGGTACTGTGATGTACCGATGTACAAGTAGTCTTCAGCTTACAGCCACAATTGAGCCTAAAAATTATGTTGCTAAGTGAGAAATTTGTTAAGTGGGTTTTGCCCCATTTTATGACTTTTCTTGCCACGTTCATTAAGTGAATCACTGCAGCTCTTAAATTAGTAACACGGTGGTTAAGTGAAATCTGACTTCCCCGTTGACTTTGCTTCTCAGAAAGTCGCGAAAGGGAATCATATGTCTCTGGGGCACTGCAACCGTCATAAATGTGAGTCAATTGTCAAGCATCCAAATATAAGGCATGTGAACACAGGGATGCTGCAACGCTCATAAGTGTGAAAAATGGTCATAATGGTCACTTTTTTCAGCACCTTTGTAACTTGGAACGGTCACTAAACGAACTGTTCTAAGTCGAGGACTACCTTTATTTGGGTATTCATTTTGGACATCAGATGCTTATCCTTTTTGACATGGAGGTTACCAGTAAGGGAGAAAAATTCCACAATCAATTTTCCTTCAGGAAGGAAATGTAACTGTTGAGAAACTTGACACATGAAGTGTATCTTCCAGGGGTTCAGTATATTTTTGCCTGGAATGGATTGGATTTGAGATACTTCCCTTCTAGATACTTCCTAATTTAGTAATCCCTTCAGAAATTATGCAGAGTTTGGGGTTCATCAAACAAAAGAGATGGGAGGGGGGAGTGTTATTATGTTTCCTGACTGGATCTTCTTCCCTGAGTGGGAAAGCCATTGGATCATTATGGGATCCCTCCTCACAAGCTTCTCTCCTGCTCTCCTCCTAGATTGAAGGCAAGGCTAAATACGGCCCGGTTTGGAAGGCTAGTTTTGGGCCCATCCTCACAGTCCATGTGGCAGATCCCAGTCTGATTGAACAGGTGCTAAGACAGGAAGGCAAGCATCCCATTCGCTCCGACCTCTCCTCCTGGAAGGATTATCGAGTGTGCCGAGGCCATGCATACGGGCTGCTTACAGCGTAAGTATTTGCTGCCTTTTGTTGTCCAGGCAGGCTGGCAGGAGTCCATGTTGCAGGAGAGTTCCCCTGAAGGCTGTCCTTGCAGAGGTTATTCCATTTTCATTATTTCCCACCCAGCAAATAATTTCATGCATTGATTAGCTATGGAGTAGCTCCCCCTAGTGACTTCCCGGAGACTTTCAAGAAGGTTTTATGCATATGAAGAGGGGGCTCTGATGGCCATTTAGGCAGCCATTTTAAAAGCCCGTTGCCATTCATCCTTTGGTTTATAGGAGTTTCTGCTCTTGAGACAGCTAACTATCAGAACTAGAAAATAAACAATCAAACTTGAAAATAAGAATCAAAGCCCAATATAATACAAAGCCCCATATAATACAACCTTTATCCACGCAACATATAAATCTTGTCTGAAAGGGGAAGAATTTCTTGCTCTCTAGGAAGCAAAAAACCAGGAAAGCTGTTGGCTCTCCAAAGTTTGCAAGTTGAGAAGGCTGCAGGAGCTTAGAAAGACCAAGATAGGACAGCCCCACCAGTAGGTCAAGTGAACCAGTTACTTCGGGCAGCCAAAGCAAGTGAAGTGGGTGGGGGATAGAGTTGTGTGTAGTTGCCCTGAACCAGGTCAACTAGTCTTCTGCCCTCAATTCCAATAATGTGTGTTGTCTTTCAATCAGTGCTCAAGTAAGATCTGACTGCCAGTTCACTTAGGTTTTGGGTGGGGAGGGCTGCTATCTCACAGAAGGCAACATATTATTCTGAAAAAAAATTTCTGTTCCTGAGCAATGTGGATATCAACAGTATTGTCTGTTCCCATGACACAAAAACACATCTTAAGGCAGCGGAGACTGTAGACAATTGTGTAATTTACCACTACTACCTACACATACTCACAAAACATGTGTAGGTGGTGGTGGTGAATTACACAATTGACTACAGCCTCTGCTGTCTTAAGATATGTTTTCATGTCACGGGATAAGATGTTTCCTGCCCTCTCTATTTCTCACACAAAATCAGCAGAATTGGGCAGTAATGGAAACTCTGGAGCAAAGATCTCAGATCGTCCTACATGAAGGATTTCACAGCTGGGTTGCGTAATGGGAGGGACACACCTTATTTATTGTCTTTTATATATCACTATATGCCACTCTAACCGATGGACCCTCCAAAGCTACGGCACACAACATTTCTGACCATCGGCCAGACTGGCTGAAGCTGCCAGCCACCGAATTTTAGTCACAGCTTGTTTACTTTAAATGCCGAGCTGAAATTATTCTCTTTCTTCTGGCATCTCAGCCTTCTGGCTCTGGAAAGGGTAGGCTAAAATCCTTAAAGCATCAGGTCAAGGATTCTGTCATACTACAGGTAGTCCTCAACTTACAACAGTTCATTTAGTGACCGTTCAAAGTTACAACGCCCTTGAAAAAAAGTGACTTGTGACTGTTTTTCACACTTACGATGGTTATAGCCTTCCCTGAGGTCATGTGAGCAAAATTCAGACACTTGGCCTCATATTTATGACGGTTGCAGTGTCCCAGGGAATCATGTGCTCCCCTTTTGCGACTTTCTGACAAGCGAAGTCAATAGGAAAGCCAGATTCACTTAACAACTGTGCCACTAACTTAACAACCACAGTGGTTCACTTAACAATTGGGGCAAGAAAGGTTGTAAGATGAGGCAAAATTCACTTAGCAAATGTCTCAACAACAGAAATCTTGGGTTCAATTGTGGCCGTAAGTCGAGGACTACCCGTATGAGTGCGTGAATGGAGATAACTTTGAATCATAAGGACTAGCCTCATGGCTAGTCTGCTTCATTTTGTGTTTCTTCCTTTGGAGGACTGCTCCCTAGAGCTGGCCTGTAGAGGACCAGAGGGAAGGAGAGACCCTCATGTTTGCATTACGTGAGAACAGCAGAATCTTGCTGAGTCTTCTGCAAGCATACAAACTGGGAAGTGAGAAATCGCTCTGAGGGCCTCACTAAACCGTGGGGATGATTCAGGCTCCCTCCATAGGGGTTGTCCCATCTGCTGGCTGGTGGCTTCCACAGCCTGGACCGGTGCAGGATATGAGTAACAAGAAAAGGAAATGTAACAAAGAGATAAGCCCTCAGCCCTTTTGGAAGGGCTCTGGGCTGTTTGTTTACAGATTATTAGTGGACTATCTATCCCAGTGTGGTGTAATGATTAAGGCCTCAGGCTAGAAACCAGGAAGCTGAGTTCTAATCTTGCCTGGGGCACACAGCCAACTGAGTGATCTTGGTCCAGTCACTTTCTCTCCGCCCAATGAATGATGCAATGGTAAACCACTACTGAAAAACCTTGCCAGGAGCGACTTATGCAATCAATCTCTGAGAATCAGACATAATTGAATGGGGGGGGGGAATCTCTTTTCCGAGGGTGGAGGTGTAGCTCTGCCAAGCTGATACTTATATCTCTCTTTGGAAATGGGAGAATGTCCTTGCTGGTTTCTAAGTTTTCTCTTCCCAGAGCTTTCCTCCTGCCCAGCAGGCTAACGGAGGCTGTTTTCTACCCTGCAGGGAAGGTGAGGAGTGGCAGCAAATTCGCAGCATCCTAGGAAAACATATGCTGAAGCCCAAGGAGGTGGAATCGTACACGGGCACCCTGAATGAGGTGGTCAGTGATCTGATCTGCCGGCTGCAGCACCAGAGAAATCTCCATGAGCGACACGTTGTCAAGAATGTGGCTGATGAATTCTACAAGTTTGGATTAGAAGGTACCTTATCGCTATGCCTGTTTTGTAATCGCCCCACCAAACTTCATCTGTATCAAAGTTACACTGGCGACTTCATTTACAAATAGAGAAACATAGCATGATGTTATAACGTAGTACAATGGAGCCGGGCTGAATTTATCTGAGATAAGCTACAATTAGTCCTCAACTTAGTCATAGCACTGAAAAAAGTGATTTGCAACTGGTCCTCACACTTACGACCGTCGCAGCATCCCACAAATCAAAATTTTGGTGCTTGGCAACCGGTGCGTATTTACAATGGTTGCAGTGTCCTGGGTCACATGATTGCCAGAGTCATTTTGCTATGACAAATCGCTTTAATGAGTAAATAAAATAAAATAAAAATTTCAATCTTGCCATCCAGCTTCTCACAAGCAAAGTCAATGGGAGAAGTCAAGTTTGCTTAACAATCGCATGAGTCACTTAATAACTGCACTGACAACTGTGGCAAAAATGGTCATAAAATTAGGAAGGACTTACTTAACAACCACCCTACTTAACAACAGAAATTCTGGTCCCAATTGTGGCCAGAAGTCGAGGACTACCTACATACTATTTTTATAGGGTTGATGATACAAACACGTAAGAATATTTAATTTATACTTTTCTCCCCATACATCTTTCATTACTACTCTCTTTAGCACAATTATACCATCACTTAATGAGTCCTCAATAAATGTTCATGTTCCAAGTTTCTTGTTAATCAGAGGGCTTTAGGCATTAAAATAACGGCAACTTTTGTTGAATTCTGCAAAGTGAAAACCTCTAACTTCAATATTTAAATTTAATTCTTTAACTACAATTTAAAAACCCTGATGGTTGCAGAGAAAAAGTTGAAAGTATGTTGCCAGTGCTTGTTTAAAAAAACCAAAACAAAATTCAGCTACTAAGGGATGAAGTTTGGTGTAGAAAGTTTCTGCTGTAATGATTGAAGTGTCCATTCTTTTAATTCCCTTCCTGGCTTGGTTTTTTTAGGTATTTCTTCGGTCCTCTTTGAATCCCGCATTGGCTGCCTGGAACCCAAAGTTCCAGAAGAAACAGAGAAGTTCATTAGCTCCATCAACACCATGTTTGTCATGACTCTGCTCACGATGGCCATGCCCAAATTTTTGCACCAAATTTTTCCTAAGCCATGGCAGAAGTTCTGTGAATCTTGGGACTATATGTTTGAGTTTGGTGAGTGTTGCTGCCACTGAACTTTTTTACTTTAAATAATATTTAACTAATCTTTGATTTGGAGCTGAAAGATGGGTGGCTATATAAATGTTATAAATAGAGATAGATGATAGACAGATATAGATGAGCGATTAGATAGGTAGATAGATAGATGATTGATAGATGATAGATAGAAAGATAGATGATGATGATAGATAAGATGATATAGATAAATAGATAGATGATTGTTGTTGTTAATTGCGAAGTCGTGTCCGACCCATCGCGACCCCATGGACAACGTTCCTCCAGGTCTTCCTGTCCTCTACCATCTTCTGGAATCCATTTAAATTCACACCTACTGCTTCAGTGACTCCATCCAGCCATCTCATTCTCTGTCGTCCCCTTCTTCTATTGCCCTCAATCTTTCCCAGCATTAGGCCCTTCTCCAGTGAGTCCTTCCTTCTCATTAGGTGGCCAAAGTATTTGAGTTTCAACTTCAGGATCTGGCCTTCTAAAGAGCAGTCGGGGTTGATCTCTTCTAGGACTGACCGGTTTGAACGCCTTGCAGTCCAAGGGACTCGCAGGAGTCTTCTCCAGCACCATAGTTCAAAGGCCTCAATTCTTTTGCGCTCAGCCTTTCTTATGGTCCAACTTTCACAGCCATACATTGCAACTGGGAAAACCATGGCCTGGACTATACGCACTTTTGTTGGCAGGGTGATGTCTCTGCTTTTTAGTATGCTGTCTAGATTTGCCATAGCTTTCCTCCCCAGGAGCAAGCGTCTTTTAATTTCTTGGCTGCAGTCCCCATCTGAGGTGATCTTGGAGCCCAGAAAAATAAAATCTGTCACTACCTCCATTTCTTCCCCATCTATTTGCCAGGAACTGAGAGGGCCAGATGCCATGATTTTGGTTTTCTTAATGTTGAGTTTCAAGCCAACTTTTGCACTCTCCTTCTTCACCCGCATCAAGAGGCTCTTTAGTTCCTCTTCACTTTCTGCCATTAGAGTGGTATCATCTGCATATCTTAGGTTGTTGATATTTCTCCCGGCAATCTTAATTCCAACTTTTGATTCATCTAGCCCTGCCTTTCTCATGATGTGCTCTGCATATAAGTTAAATAGGCAGGGCGACAGTATACAGCCTTGCCGGACTCCTTTTCCAATTTTGAACCAATCAGTGGTTCCGTGTTCGGTTCTCACTGTTGCTTCTTGACCCGCATATAGGTTTCTCAAGAGACAAATGAGATGGTCTGGTACTCCCATCTCTTTAAGAACTTGCCACAATTTGTTGTGATCCACACAATCAAAGGCTTTTGCATAGTCAATGAAGCAGAAGTAGATGTTTTTCTGGAACTCCCTAGCTTTCTCCATGATCCAGCGTATGTTGGCAATTTGATCTCTAGTTCCTCTGCCTCTTCGAAATCCTGCCTGTACTTCTGGTAGTTCTCGATCCACATACTGCTGGAGTCTAGCTTGTAGGATTTTAAGCATAACTTTACTAGCATGTGAAATGAGTGCAATGGTGCGATAGTTTGAACATTCTTTGGCATTGCCTTTCTTTGGAATTGGAATGTAAACTGACCTTTTCCAATCCTGTGGCCACTGTTGAGTTTTCCAAATTTGCTGGCAAATTGAGTGTAGCACTTTTACTGCATCGTCTTTTAAGATTTTGAATAGCTCAGCTGGAATACTGTCACCTCCACTAGCTTTGTTGTTGCTCAGATTTTCTAAGGCCCATTTCACTTCACATTCTAGGATGTCTGGTTCGAGGTCAGTGACCATCTCATTGTGGTTATCTGGGATGTTAAGCTCATTCTTGTATAGTTCTTCTGTGTAGTTTTGCCATCTCTTCTTAATCTCTTCTGCCTCTGTTAGGTCTCTGCCATTTTGGTCCTTTATCATGCCCATCTTTGCATGAAACGTTCCCTTCATATCTCCAATTTTCTTGAAGAGATCTCTGGTCCTCCCTATTCTGTTGTTTTCTTCTATTTCTTTGCACTGTTCATTTAAGAAGGCATTCTTATCTCTTCTAGCTACTCTCTGGAATTCTGCATACAATTGGGTGTATCTTTCTCTTTCTCCTTTGCCTTTCGCTTCCCTTCTTTCCTCAGCTATTTGCAAAGCTTCCTCAGACAGCCATTTTGCTTTCTTGCATTTCTTTTTCTTTGGGATGGTTTTAGTTGCTACCTCTTGTACAATGTTGCGAACTTCCATCCATAGTTCTTCAGGCACTCTGTCTATCAGATCCAGTTCCTTAAATCTATTTGTCACCTCTACTGTATATTCATCAGGAATATGATTTAGTTCATACTTGAGTGGCCTAGTGCTTTTCCCTACTTTTTTCAATTTAAGCCTAAATTTTGCAACGAGAAGCTCATGATCTGAGCCACAGTCAGCTCCTGGTCTTGTTTTTACTGACTGTATAGAGCTTCTCCATCTTTGGCTGCAGAGCACATAGTCAATCTGATTTCTATGTTGACCGTCTGGTGATGTCCATGTGTAGAGCCGTCTCTTGGGTTGTTGGAAAAGAGTGTTTGTTATGACCATCGTATTCTCTTGACAAAATTCTATTAGCCTGTGCCCTGCTTCATTTTGTACTCCAAGGCCAAACTTGCCTGTTATTCCGGTTATCTTTTGGCTTCCTACCTTAGCATTCCAATCCCCCATGATGATAAGGACATCATTTTTTGGTGTTAATTCTATAAGGTGCTGTAGGGCTTCATAGAACCGGTCAATTTCATCCTCTTCAGCACCAGTGGTTGGGGCATAGATTTGGACTACTGTGATATTGAATGGTTTGCCTTGGATTCGAATTGAGATCATTCTGTCATTTTGGGGATTGTATCCCAGTATTGCTTTTCCTATTCTTTTATTGACTATGAAGGCTACTCCATTTCTTCTGAGGGATTCTTGCCCACAGTAGTATACCTGATGGTCATCTGAGTTAAATTCACCCATTCCTGTCCATTTTAGTTCGCTGATTCCTAAGATGTCGATGTTCAGTCTTGTCATCTCTTTTTTGACTACGTCTAGCTTGCCTTGATTCATGGATCTTACATTCCAGGTTCCTATGGAGAAAAAATCTTTACAGCATCGGACTCTCCTTTCACCACCAGATATATCCACAGCTGAGCGTCCTTTCGGCTTTGGCCCAGTCGCTTCATTCTTTCTGGTGCTACTAGTACTAGCCCTCTGCTCTTCCCCAGTAGCATATTGGACACCTTCCGACCTGAGGGGCTCATCTTCCAGCGTCATATCTTTTTTCCTTTTAGTACTGTCCATGGGGTTTTCATGGCAAAGATACTGGGGTGGTTTGCCATTTCCTTCTCCAGTGGATCACATTTTGTCAGAACTCTCTGCTATAACCTGTCCGTCTTGGGTGGCCCTGCACGGCATAGCTTATAGCTTCACTGAGTTACGCAAGCCCCTTCGCCACGACAAGGCAGTAATCCATAAAGGGGAGATAGATGATATATGGTAGATAAATGACAGATAGAAGATAGATGATGATAGATAGATAAGATGAGATAGATAGATAGATAGATAGATAGATAGATAGATAGATAGAGAGAGAGAGAGAGAGAGGTAGGTAGGTAGGTAGATAGATAGATAGATAGATACATAGATACATAGATACATAGATAGATAGATGACAGATAGAAGATAGATGATTATGATAGATAAGATGAGATAGATAGATAGATAGATAGATAGATAGATAGAAGATAGATGATGATGATAGATAGATGACAGATAGAAGATAGATGATGATTAGATAGATAGATAGATAGATAGATAGATAGATAGATAGATAGATAGATAGATAGATAGATAGTCTTATGTGATTATCAATGTTATTGTTAGTATTATTTATTATAAAGCATGGCTTTATAAGGACCAGAAATGTGCTATTTCTCATTTCATTTTCTGTTACAATTGTCTTTTTCTCCTTGCACATTATTCAGGAATTTCCCTGAATGCAGAATTAAAATAGCAGTATTTTGAGTATTTGATTGAAGGGTAGTGTGTAAATACTTAAAACAAATAGATACCTATTGCTAACATGTTAGCGAGAGCCAGGGATAGTCTATGTACAAGATGATATTCTCCTGTTTGCCTAAGATCATATTAAAACAAGAAACAAGAAACATTCAGACTTGACTGATATGTCGTGAATGTTGTTGAATATGTTGTTGGATGGCTCCAACAAAGAGACAAGGAATGATCTTTTGCCCATTTCTTTTCTAGCCAAAGGACACATTGATAAGCGAATGGCTGAAGTTTCAGAAAGAATCAACCAGGGGGAGAAAGTCGAAGGAAAATACCTCACTTATTACTTGGCACAAGAAAAACTCTCCATGAAATCCATCTATGGAAATGTGACCGAGCTCCTGCTAGCTGGTGTGGACACAGTAAGTATTTGGGGATGCTCTAAAATAGAACATTTTCTATACTTGCAAGCATTATTTCTCTCTAGCTGCGGAAGCCACATCCAATTTTTCAGCTGAAACTAGTTTGTGTGATGGGGAAAGCATTGATAGATTTTGTGGGCAACAGATTAGAGGGATAATCTCATCTTCTTATGGTGGACTTAACTGTTCTGCAGGCCCCGATAACCTTATCTTGAATAGTCAGGAGGACCATATTCCTTCCCTTGAGTAGCTGTTCTGTAGGGGAGGACAAGGATGTAGGTGTGATGGGATTGTGCCTGAACCTGAAATTTATTTCCTGTGTCCATTGCTTAGAGCAAGGACAGCTTTCCCCAATCAGGAACTTCCCAATAGTGTTAGATTGCATTTCCCATCATTTCCAGTTAGTGAGGGATATAGTCTAGCACAGGGATAGGCAACCTTGGCTCTTTTATGACTCGTGGATTTCAACTCCCAGAATTCCTGAGCCAGCCATGCTGAGGGGAAAGGGAGAGGTTTCCAAGCTGAGACATGCTGGCTCAGGAATTCTGGGAGTTGAAGTCCACGAGTCATAAAGTTGCCAAGGTTGAGAACCCCTGCTCTAGGGGATGGTGCTCATCTGTTTCTTAGCTGAGGGAGCCAGCGTTGTCTGAGGACATTTTTCCTGGTCATATGGCCTCCTTGCAGCTTTGTTTAATGCAGCTAATAGTATTAGCTGCTCTGCTCTTTACCTGGCATAATCTGATGGAGGTACATGGATTCCATCCATGATTCTTAGTTTGTGTTCTTTGGCTGTACGAAAGAAGAATACTCTAGAGCAGGGGTAGGCAACCTTGGCTCTTTTATGACTCGTGGACTTCAACTCCCAGAATTCCTGAGTCAGCATAGCTTCTGGGAGTTGAAGTCCACGAGTTATAAAAGAGCCAAGGTTGCCTACCCCTGCTCTAGACAGCTAGCTCAAAAAACAGTACGGACTACTTTCAACAATGCCTCCAGCCTGACAGAGGGCCTATTCTCTATATCTTTAGACTAGTTCTGAATCCATTTCTCTCTGTATCCCTGTAGATCTCAAGCACTTTGTCCTGGAGTTTGTATGAGTTGTCCCGTCACCCTCAGATACAAGCTGCTGTCCATGAAGAAATCACCACCGTGATGCAGGACGGACTCATTCCAACAGCTGCTGAGGTCGCTCAGATGCCTCTGCTGAAGGCGGTGGTGAAGGAGGTCCTGAGGTGAGTCTTGTTTCAGGAGCAGATGGGAAGCTGGTATGCGGCAGGTAGAAACACAGAAACATCCTGTGTTGATCTTGCTAGGGAAAGCTGAAAAGATGGATAGGTTTCTCCTTGCCCAGAAGCCAGCTAGGGTGCTTTTCAGGGCAGAAGCTGAATGGTAGCAGTTCAAGGTCACTTGTTATTTTTAAGACCTTCTCTTAATATCAGCCTTCTATTCTTGTCAGCCTTTGGCATTCAGAGATGCCAAGTTTTATCATCCGTAACTTATTTGTTCATGTAAAAATCCATTTGAGTACAGGTAGTTGCTTGGCTTACACTGTTTGCTTCAAAGTTACGATAGACTCACCACAAACTACTTATGAGCCAATTTTGAAGGCCGTAATACACATATTCCTCATGGTCAGGGTGTCACCTTTTGGACACTTGTCAAAAGGCTCACCTTTATGGCTTTTTGCAGAATCCTGAGATCACATGACCACAAATTTTGGAGTTTTTTTTTTCTGGTTTCTGGTATTTACTTCCAGTCAAAAAAATTCCCATTAGGTAAAATGGGTTATCAGCCACCACAAAAAATTGGCTCCAATCACATGGTAACCCACAGAGGCTGGATGCAAATTTAGCTTCCTAGTTAGATAACTTTATTTTTATCAACATGCTTTGCTCTGAATATCGATACTCCTCGGCAGCTGAGCAAAGAGTGAAATCTGTGATTTCTTTAAAATAACTTGTGCTTTTGTTTGCTCTTTACAGATTGTACCCAGTGATTCCTGGTAATGCACGAGTCGTTTCAGACAGGGATATCGAAGTGGGAGACTATATCATCCCTAAGAAGGTGAGCAAGGGCAGAGATGATGCAAATGGAAATGGAAAAAAAGCACAGTAACCATTAGTCTGCAGTATTTTGCCACAAACCATTCGTGTCTCATTTGGATACAACAATTAGAAGCAACTGCTGAGTTAAGCTATGAGTCTACTCAAAACAAGACTGATACTCTAGACAAAATGTGATCTCAGCCACATGTGATTGATCTAGGATGGTAGTTACCAGCTGCCCATGATGTGCTGCTGGTGTTCTCCTTACATGTCTAATGTGCAACAAAGTTGTAAGGAGCACAGAAGTGATGAAGTCCTTTCCAAGAGGAAAAAATTAATAACATACAATAAATGGGAAGAAAGAGTAAAGTAGATACAACTATTCACTGTAGGACACCAGGGAGATCTAAAACAAACCTGTTACTCTGGGTCCCCAAGTCTCTGGAAATGTATAAATATTTTGGGATAAGCATACAGGAATTTTTATTACACTGGAACTCAAGGAAAGGATTCCTTAATGGAAATATTGTCTTAAGGGCAAAATGAAGACAAGGGACCATTGAAGGTTTGGGTCAAGAAATGGGAACTAAGAAAACACTTCAAGAAGGACAAGGAAGTGGATGTAGAGCAATGAATCACGTAGACACTCTGAACATGGGTCTCTGAATTGCTTTTCTCATGAGGCTCCTTTTTTCCCCCTCTTCCTCTTTTCTTTAGACCCTGATAACCCTTTGCCATTTTGCTACCTCTCGAGATGAAAAGTACTTCTTCGATCCCAACTCCTTCCAGCCTGAGCGATGGCTGCAGAAGAACGCTTCACACCACCCCTATGCCTCCATTCCCTTTGGCTTTGGCAAACGCAGTTGCATTGGCCGACGCATTGCGGAACTTGAAGTATATCTGGCACTAGCTAGGGTACGGTCTACAGATGGTGATGATGATGATGATGATGATAATGATATTTTCCAGATAGGTTCTTGCTCTACAACTGGCATGCTTGAAAACTTGGAATTTTGGGGAGGTGGGGGGAAGGACATAATGGCAAAACATTGTCATCTCTCTTTCTTTCTTTCTTTCTTTCTTTCTTTCTTTCTTTCTTTCTTTCTTTCTTTCTTTCTTTCTTTCTTCCTTCCTTCCTTCCCTCCCTCCCTCCCTCCTTCCTTCCTTCCTTCCCTCCCTCTTTATTAAATTTATATGCCACTCATCTTACTATTAAAGGAACTCTTACTATTAAAGGAATTCTGGGTGGCTGTCTTCCATTTTTAAATCTCCCATGTTTCCCATTAATTATTCCCTTTTTTTTCTGCAAAAATATCACTAAGAGAAAAAGATGGAATAGTTGCATGAGGATTTTGGATCAGTCAGGTTATAGCTGCCCTGTTTGAATGCATTTCTCCTCCCACCTCCAATAGTTAGACTTCGTACTGTAAATTGAGATGACAACGTTAAAATTAAAAATTGTCTCACTGAGTTAAAGTTAGCCTGCTCTCAAAGAATGCTAAAAGGTTCCTTTCTTTCCCTTTAAAAAAAAACAGATCCTGATGCATTTTGAAGTGAAACCTGAAGAGGAGGGGCAAATTGTAAACCCCATGACACGGACCTTGCTTGTGCCAGAGAAGGACATCAATTTGCAGTTTCTCAGTCGTTGAAACCAGACAAAACAAGGGAAAACTATTGACTTGGATTTCCTGTTAATGCACAACTGGTGCTTATAGAACCTTACTGTATAAAATTCGGTAGCCCCGAGTGGAGCTACCTGTTTGAATTCTTGATATTGGTTTGAAAGGACAACAAAAGAGGGTGAAGACCCATGTTGCTGAGCAAGGTTAGCTCCAGAGAAATCCCCTCTGCAGTTCTGGGACATGGACACTTCAAAATGACTTCAACACTAAGAATGATTCCCAGTCTCCATCTAGGCTATGAAAAACCAGCCAAACCCTATTTCAAATCTCAGCCACAGCAATAACACAAATTGCTAAAAAGCAATAGAGTGTGGTTTCCTTAACTCAGGATTTTGAATGAAAAGACTTTCTTCTGATTTGTAGCTGTAATCAGAACTCCTCTAAAATTCCCCTTTTACAACCCTGTAGTCCCTTAATTCGGGGCAGAGTTGATGGAGCTGAGCATTTACTGGCTGGATGCCCTTCCTGATGCCATATGGAGTTCGCGTTTTTTTTCTTTACGCCCTAGGAGAGAAACATCTGCTGCTACTTAGGATTGAACTCTCAACCTTCTGGGTGGGAGGCGAATGTCTTCACCACTAGGCCACCACGCCATAATCAGAACTCCTCTATTGCTGTGAAAACACAGTGGATATATCACATTTAGAACTTTGGGAATGGAACAATTATGTATCTCGGTGCCTTATTGTTATTATTGTCATGCTAATTTTTAATATTTAATGCATTTCTCAACATATTTATATTTTTCTAGCTTGTAATTTATGAATAGAGAAATGTTGGTAGCAGAAGCTGTCAGAAAGAAAAAAAACTTTTATCTTTAAAAATGAAGTAAGGTTTTTTTGTATTTTGAAACAGTTGTACTGAAGCAATTTCTGTAATTACAATGGATCACGTCCATTTGGTGCTATATTTATTTTTTATCTTTGAATTAAATAATGAACTTTTTTTTAAAAAAAATATGATACTGACTCTGCCTGTGCTTTAAGGTCACAATAAATCTAAATTGGGTTGAGGGACAAATCTGTGGTTATCTACTCCCGCTACATATTTAAAGTTGCAACTAAGAGAATTATGTAATTCTGATTCCCCAAAGGTGATATAACATGATATACACTCAGGATCATCGAAAGAAAACACTCATCACTCCTCAAATTGTAACACCCACTATTCTGGAGAGAAGCTAAGCTATATAAACCGATTATAAATCAGATAAAGCTTGAAACGATAAGCATCCCTTTTAAAAACATTTAAATTAGGGTGTTCAACATTGGCAACTTTAAAACTTATGGACTTCAACTCCCAGAATTCCTCAGCCAGCCATGCTGGCTGGGGAATTCTGGGAGTTGAAGTCCACAGGTCTTAAAGTTGCCAAGGCTGGACATCCCTGGTTTAAATGATACAACTCAATCTAAAAACTTTCCTGATCTATTTTCAATTATAGCTGTTTATCATTCATTCTGTCCCTTCTAGGGAGCACCGTGCAGTAGTCAATCATAATACAAAACCTATTTGTAAATCTGTGGTAGAGCTATATTTGGGCAAGTTCGCTGACATTGTCAAAAAAAAATACAGGATTTTTTTTTTAATACTCATATGATGTCAGTCTTAAAAAAAGACCAGACAATCAACTCCACTGGAGGGCTAAAACTACTTTTATTGACTATAATAACAGAATCTAGCAAGTCTGATTGTGCTCCACCTCTTCCTCCTCCTTATACTCCGGTGAAGTAGGAGGCATCTGCCTGAGCTGCTTCTGAAAATTACCTCATGGGTCTGGACTTAAAAGCCTGTTCAGTGCCCTTTGCCTAGTTAACATCAAGGGTATCTTCCTTATTCCTTACTGATGTACATTGGTGTGTTTAGCACTGGCGCTTGGAAGACGTAGATAAAACAATTGGTGCCAAGTCCCAGTGCCCATAAGTTGGTGATACTTTCCTGGACTATAAGGCACATCTAAGTCTTAGCTGATGTTTTAAATTAGTTTCTCTATAATATAGTGGAGCCTTCTACATGGCCACTCAGTCCAGCCTTTAGTCCTGTTTGCGGGAAACTTGCTCACCACCATTCTGAGACTCCCCTTTCTAGACTCATTAATGGAGGGAGTAGTTTATTGGGAAGATTGTCTTCAGAGAACCTTCAGTGGTATGGCAACCAGCATGATCATTAACTCTACAGAAGGGTTGATGGAGAGTATCCAAGGGAGGATTAGACCACCCGAGTTACTGTCTTCAGATGGAAATCACCTAGAAAGTCAGGTGGTTCAGGCGACACTGGAACAGGGCATAAAATGTTCTACTGCCCTTGAAAATTGTAGGATTTTATCTTTCTTTTCTCTCTCTCTCCCCCTCTCCCTCTCTCTCTCTCTCTCTCTCTCTCTCTCTCTCTCTCTCTCTCTCTCTCTCTCTCTCTCTCTCTCTCTCTCTCTCTCTCTCTCTCTCTCTTCTGCCTGCTAGCAATTCCTTTCCATCTATCAGCTGAACATCCATGGGACAACAGCCAAATGTATTTCTACAGTAAACCTTAACCAACTGTCACAAGCTATCTGTGCGGTGTTACCCCTTTTTCATTCCTGGGGACAGACGGAGGGAGAAAGAGAGAGTCACCTGCCTCCTACTTCAAGTCTCCTTTCTTGAAGGGTGGGCTTCTCACTGGGAACCACAGTTGCCAAGGCCATGTCTACGTTTGAAGCTGCTCTAATGCTAAAGGCCCCAAGGAGATGGGAAGAAGCCAGCAGAATTTTTACATGGAGTTCTATGGCCTTTCAGGCCATTGTAGTTTCGACAACAAAAAAGATGGAAAGAACTTTTCTTTGCTCATAGTTTTGCAGCCCATATATTTGAACCCTGGAAAGGTAATTTGAGCAGTAATTCATTGCTTCTGAACACTGGGAGTATAGAAGGTTAGGAATGATAAGCTGCTGCTTTTGGAAGCTAATGTACAGCAACACACACTTCTGCTTCTCATCTTCTACCCAGCACAGAGGTAGTTTCTTCCCAGATCTTTTCATAGGATTTTGGATGTGAAGCCTTTCAAAAGTTATAAAGAATAGAATTGCAAACTTCATCTCAGAAAGATTCCTTCAGCTGGGTCCCATTCCAGTAGCCTATTAGGAACAAAATATCCTACCATTCCTCACAAGAACACAGGGGAGGGATTGTAGGACTTTCCTACTGAAAGAAAAGCTGTAATAGCAATTCTGCATATAGATTCTTTACAATGAAGTCAGAGATAAAATACATCACCTAAGTGTTGGCACATAAATCAAGGCAGGAGAAAAGTCTGATTAAAAAAGGCTCACAATTATGAAAATGGCCATTCTGGTTAATATGAAATATATAATTTTATAATATTTAAATAGAATTGAATTTGGCATATATATTTTAAATAATTTGCCTGTTTTCCTGTATAGATTTGACGAAGAGAACAAATTAAAGTTGTATGTACAGTTCAATTCTGTGTGAAAGGACCAATTTCAATAGATTGACTGACTTCTTAAGACAAGGCTTCTGTCAAAGCAAGAATATACAGTATTTGCAGCATTGACATCAATGCTGCAAATACTGTATATTCTTGCTTTGACAGCTTCTAAGTCTGGGTAAACCAAACCAGTTGAGAATGAAAGAAAAGTGGCATATAAACCTTCAGTTAAGAATTGGGCAACTCTAAGGACTTGTGAGTTCAGCTGGCATTTTGAAAGCATGTTTTGGACACTCTCACATAGTCACTAACCTTGTAGAAGCTGGACCCATTAGATAGCAAGCATCAATTTCTCTCTTCAGAACCCATGATCTACCCTTTTCTATTCTCTTATGGAAAAAAATACTGGGATAGAACCATTACTTTGCAAGAATATCTATGTGATTTTAAGAATGGAGCTATGGGATCAATTTGGTGTCATGGAGCCATTTTGGTGTAGAGCAGTGGTTCTCAACCTGTGGGTCGGGACCCCATTTGGGGTCGAATGACCATTTCATGGGGGTCGCCAAACAAGGCTCTTGAATAGAGTCTAATTCTATTGGCTTTCAAAAGCCAATAGGAATTGTCCAGGCTGTCTCTGCCCTGCTGAGCCCGCCAAAAGCCCCAGTCTGCAAACGGTGCTGCAAGTTCTCTGCTGCGAAGGCGAGCTGTCTGGAAGCTTCCACCCCTCCCTGCTGAGCAACTACTAAAAATGTAAGTAAAAGAGGGCCAGGAGTGGGAGGTGGGAAGCTGGCGGGCACAGGGAGGGTTGCTGGCGCGCGTGGGGCCTGGCGGGTGCCTTACCTCCCTTGGGCTGGACCAGCTAGTGGCCCAGCCAGTGGTCGGCCTGTGCCGTCTCTGCCGCTTGCCAGCTACGCCTCGGCCGGCACAGGGGGGCGGCACCATGCATGTGCGGCGCTCCCAGGCAGGGAAAGTCCTTGACTTATGACCGGTTGGGTAGCCCTCGACTTACGACCGGTTGGGTAGTCCTCGACTTACGACTGGTTGAGGGTCGCGGCATTAAAATGGTTGAGAACCACTGGTGTAGAGGTTCAGGTGCTGGGCTAGAAACCAGAGGACAGTAAATAAAAGTCCCACCTTAGACATGGAAACTGGCTGGGTAGCTTTGGGCCAGTCCATCTCTCCCAGCCCAACCACTGGGGAAAAGAGAAGACAAGACTATTAAGCATGCTTGCCACTGTGAGTTGACTGGAATATATAAAAGGATAAAAAAATTTAACAAGGATAATAATTAGGGCCCAGGGACATTCATAAAATAATTTTAATTCACCCTTTCTAGATTTCTGGAAAGTAAAAGCAAGGGAGGGGAGCAAGTGCTTTCAGACTTGTACAATTCTTTTGTCATACAGTAACTTTACTGTAAAGATAATGTTTGTATTCATGGAATTGCTTCCTGGGTGGACTACTGGGATGGGCTGTGTCGTGGCCCAGGCTCAGGATACAAATTCCAAGTCTGATTCTGACACTGAAGAACCTGTTCCAGCTCTGTCTCTGGAATGTCAGCCAAAGGAGGGACAAAACCAGATATCAGCAAAGGCTGACCAAGCACAGGCACCACTGAAACAGCTGAAAACTGAGATGAGGATGCTGTAAGGCAGTGTTTCTCAACCTTGACAATTTTAAGGCATGTGGACTTCAACTCCCAGAATTCCTCAGCCAGCTTTGCTTTGCTGGCTGAGGAATTCTGGGAGTTGAAGTCCACAAGTCTTAAAGTTGCCAAGCTTGAGGACCCCTGATTTAGATGTTAAAAAGAAGCCAAGAGAGCATGCATCAAGACAAGATTAGCAACAGAAAACGAGAGAGCAGGTTGCATGTATGGCGCTTAAAATACCTTCCTCAATGTTGTGCTACAGATAAAAAAACAGCCTCCTGACAGAAGTCGACTGCTCTGCTAGAAACCGGAATCTTTTAATGTTAGAGCTTTTGAAAATTCAACCCTCCTGTTAAGAGCTTTTGAAAATTCAACTGTTCCTCTCCTGGACCTAGAGGCATCCATAATGCCTGCACTGATATATTCTGCGCCAGCTGCAGCTTCCAGATACTTTACAATGGTAGCACTGTGACGAGTATTGCAGTGGTTCACTGCAGGGGGTGGCCAGGGAATGCTGGCTGTGGAATTCTGGGAGTTGAAGCCCACATGCCTTAAAATTGTCAAGGTTGAGAAACACTGCTGTAAGGCCTCCAATCCCTGCACTAGACCAGTAGGGAAGACAGCAGAACAGCAAAGTTCTATTAGACTCCATGCCAGGCAGAGGAGTAAACCTTCAAATTATTGATAGCCGGCTGCAGCCTTATTTAAGAAGCAGCTCTGAGTCAAGCTCTCTTTGCTAGAAACATCTGATTGTCTGACTTCTGGCTTGTGTATGACATGTATAGATTCTACTCTTGAACCTCTGACTTTGGACTGGCTGACAACTTTGACCTGACTCTGAAACTTGGACTAACTTTAGACAAATCTTCTGTGTGCCCCTTTTTCAAAACAAACTGTCAGGCCGTAGCGGAGGCCGTCCGGGTTACCTGCACCAACGAAGCCTCGACTCCCCGAACACGCGGTCTAACGGCGTCCGAAAGGCCCGACATTCAGCTGGCTGGCGCGCATGCGCAAGAGCCGCTCCGACACCCAGCTGGTCCCGCTGGAGCTGCACATGCGCAAATGGTGCTCCGGATGGCACAGCGCATGCGCAGATGGCGAAAACAACGAAATCTGCGCAGTCTCCTTACGTGGACACTAGGCTGAAGCTAACATCACTAAAAGAGACTACTAGGCTGCCGAAGCGTCGGGAAGCCGTCGAAGCGTCGGGAAACGTCGGGAGGTGGCAGCTGCAGATCTGGATAATCAGATGGATGGCCATATAGGGGGTATTGGGCGGTCCGGAAGAGGGTGGTGGTGCATGGGTGGTAGCGTGGGTGTGGGCTAGGCGGGGTCTTTGTGAATTGTATAAAGGAGCCATGAATATAATAGTTATCAGTGCTGACTTTAAATCGTTACTTTACTGGAATAAAGTGGAAGTTCTTCGTTCCTGACGTGTTGATTTTGTATTGGCTGATTGTGTAGTCAAGACGAGGCAACAATAAGTCAGCACTCCCCCTAAACTCGTTCTTTAGAGTAGGCTTGGAGCAGACGGGAGGCAGCATGGCAGAAGGGGTGCAAGACGGTGTCCCGGCTGAAGATGCTCCTGAACAGGTGGAGGACCAGGGCTCGTCTGTGGATCCAGGTGCAGTGATGGAGGGTCCTGTAGTACGCCCGAAGGAAAGGATTATTCCGCCAGCTGTGGATGTGGGCCCCGAGACTAAGCAGAGGCCGGCAGCGACCGAGGCGGCTGAATGGTGGTTAAGTCCAGCATTACAACGTTTGGACACTGGTCGGCGGCCTATGCTGGGTGACAGAGACTCTTATGCAGCTTGGAGGGAAAGGAGAGTGGCTGGTGACGAGGAGGGTGATTGGAGTTACTCCACCGCTCCTGGACAGTACACCCTTGATGTGTTAAGGGATAGATTTGGGGAGACAGGTTTCCTTCCCAAACAAGGGGTGGCCCCCCAGCGTCCTATTGATTCATCTGGATTCCGTTTGGCTAGCCCGAAATTGAGGGTGTCAACAGCACAACTGGAACAAGGGGGACAGGGAGGTGTGAGAATGGGACCCACACATGCCAGTCGTACCACCCCTGTTTCCCTGCCTTTGGGGTCTGGGGATCTTGGCCGACAATCCGCTATCACTGGGGGACAACAGGGTGGCCAACCAGCTTTAGTGTGGCCCACGGGTATACCACGGACCCCTCCGCCTCTTGGGATTACGTTTGACGGCGATCCTGACAAATTGGCCATGTTTTTAGGCCATGTGTTGAATCATTTAGATCGCTTTGCGGCCCATTACACCTCACAGTGGGCCATAGTGGTAGCAGTGACTGCCAATTTGCAGGGTGAGGCGGCTACCTGGGCAGCAGACTTGTTTGGAGATCACGCCAGCGAGTTGGCCGATATAGGCTCTTTTCTTGAGGCCTTGAGGATTCAGTTTGAGGACCCTACCAGGGTTCAAAGAGCGGAGGCAGAAATAGTACACTTAAAACAGGGGGGAAGGCCAGTAAGAGAGTTCATTAGGGAATTCCAGCGTGTGGCAGGCCGATTAAGATCATGGCCTGAGAAATTGCTAGTGCATCACTTCCGGCATGGGCTAGATGTGGACTACGTCAGGCTTGTCTGGTGAGGGGGGTTCCGGCTCGTTTACACGATTGGTATAAGACAGTTACTGAACTCTATGCTGGGTTGCAGGAGATAAGTCCAGGTACACCCGCCTCTCTCCCCGCACCCGCACAGCAATCAACCAGTAAACCTAAGGCTGTGGGGTTCCAGTACAAACAGTCCCACCGGGGGCGCCAAGGGGGATATTCCGCTGTTTCCGATGCAATAAACCGGGTCACAGGGTGGCCCAGTGTCCAATATCTCCAGGAATGGGAGTGTCTTCGGGACAGTCTGGGCTCGCGACGAGAAGGCAGGAGGTCACGCCATTTTGGGGTACGGATCAAATGAGAGCTTTGCGGCAAAATGAAGACAGCACACCCTATGGGCCTTCACCAGGAGTGGCGGTTTCAACCCCGGAGGTGGTGCCTGACAAGTATGATCGGGAGGACCCGGAAGAGGATCCCATGGTAAGCAGTCCAGTGGTACCATTCGCCATACCAATCTTCCTGGCCAATTGCAAATCTGGTCAATGCATGGAATGTAAAGCGTTGATAGATTCAGGTTGCACACGATGTCTAATCAGTAGGAAAATAGCGGATGCATTGGGACTCCGATTGATAGGTTTGTCTCGGCCGATCAATTTCGAACAGGTGGATGGGTCCCTATTGGGTGGGGCACCGGTGACTCAAGTGACTGAACTTGTACGGTTAGAGATGAGGGATCATTGGGAATTAGTACGTTTTATTGTAATTCCATCAATGACCGAAGAAGTGATCTTGGGGTTGGCCTGGCTTGACAAATGGCAACCGGTCATATGGTGGGCAGGTGGATGTCGCCATATGAGATTAGTTGTAGGTCCCCGGCCTCCGGAGGATGGTAGGGAGAATCCATATGTGCAACCATCACATGCCAAACTACTCTGTAGGGAAAGGATCAAAGTGGCAGTGGAAGCTAGTGAAGGGAAACGTTTGTTCCCTGTGGAGTATGAGGATCTACGGGACGTGTTTAGTGAGCAAGAATGTGATGTGTTGCCGCCACATCGCCCTTACAGGTTGTGCAATAGATATCATACCGGGGGCAAAACTGCCCAAACCCCGGATGTATCCCATGTCTCCCAAGGAGTTGGAGGAACTAAGGAGGTACATTGATAAGAACTTGGCGCGGGGCTTTATACAGCCAGCCCGGTCTCGGATTGCGGCTCCTGTGATATTTCAGGGAAAGAAAGATGGTGGATTAAGGTTTTGCGTGGACTTTAGGGGATTGAATGCAGTATGCACTGAAAATATGTATCCATTACCCTTATTGAAGGACATGCTAACTCATTTATCCCAAGGGAGGTTTTTTACTAAACTCGATCTTAGGGAAGCATACTACCGCATCCGCATAAAACCAGGAGATGAGTGGAAGACCACATTTAATTGCCCTTTGGGGAGCTTCCAATTCACCGTCATGCCGTTTGGGTTAAAGGGAGCGCCTGCAGTATTTATGCAAACCATTAATGCGGTGTTGCACGAACATTTATATCGCGGGGTATTGGTGTACCTTGACGATATTTTGATATATTCTAAGACCATGGAAGAGCATATACGGATGGTTAGGGAGGTCCTACACAAACTCCTCCAGGCCCAATTATTCGTAAAACTCTCAAAATGTGAGTTTCACAAAACCCGTATTGAGTATTTGGGATACAGAATATCAGCCTCAGGGATAGAGATGGATCCGGCAAAAGTGAAAGCGGTACTTGAGTGGCAGGCACCTAAGACGAGACGCCAATTGCAGAGCTACTTGGGGTTCGCAAATTTTTACAGGCAGTTCGTTCCTGATTTCGCACAGGTGGCTCTGCCACTTACGGAATTGTTGAAAATGCGGAACTCTCCTGTAAAGGCACGTCCTAGTCAGTCATTGGCATGGACCAGAGAAAGTCAGGCTGCGTTCGAACATCTAAAGGCTTTGTTTGCCAAGGAGCCCATTCTACTGCATCCAGACCCTGATAAACAATACACCGTCCAAGCGGATGCGAGTGATGTGGCGGTGGGGGCTGTGTTATTGCAGCGAAACAACAACGGCAAGTTACAGCCCTGCGCATATACCTCACGCAAGTTAACAGAGACGGAGAGGAGATGGGCGATATGGGAGAAAGAGGCCTTTGCTATTAAATGGGCCTTGGTAACGTGGCGACATCTTTTGGAAGGGGCTAAGCAAGAAATAGAAATATGGACGGACCATAAAAATCTAGCAGTATTGCAATCGCCCCGATGTTTAGCCCCGAAACATGTGAGATGGGCGCAATACTTTAAACGATTTACGTTTCAGCTTAAATATGTCCCTGGGGGTAGTAACTTCTTGGCGGACGCGTTATCTAGATTGCCCCAATATGAGAGCCAAAAGGAGGAGCTGGTACAGGCTATATTACCGCCATATACGCAGGGAGTAGGTAGGGTAAGTTCCCGTTCCGATATAGGAAATATCGAATCGGAGTTAAGGGCGGCAATACCACAGGACCCGTGGTTCCGGGAACATCGTAATCTGTTCACTCAGAGAAACGGGTTGGCATGGTTCGGAGTGAAATTATATGTACCGCTTGTGTTACGGACTAGGATCCTTCAGAGGTGTCATGATGCAAAACTGGCGGGACATTTCGGATTCGTCAAAACATTATACCTGACTAGACGCCAATTCTGGTGGCCTACGTTACGAAGGGATGTAGAACACTATGTAAAAGCATGTTCTGTATGTGCTACATGCAAATCCCGTCCAGGAAGGCCAGTGGGGTATTTACAGCCAGTGGCTGACCCGGAACATCCCTGGCAGGATATTGCCATGGATTTCATTGTGGAACTTCCAAGGAGTAAGGGACATACGGTAATTTGGACGGTAATCGATTTATTCTCAAAACAAGCCCATTTTGTGCCATGTAGGCAGTTGCCGACTGCTCAGAAATTGGCCCACATGTTCCTGACACATATATACCGTATTCATGGGTATATCTGAATAATATCTGACCGGGGGGTTCAATTTACGGCACGATTGTGGAAAGGTTTCACCGCATTGTTAGGGTCGTCGCAGGGACTTAGCACTGCGTACCATCCTGCTACCAATGGAGCTGCTGAACGAGCTAATGCAGCGGTCGAACGGTATTTGAGAAGTTATGTGTCATACCAGCAAGCTAACTGGGCAGACCTGCTGGTGTTTGCAGAGGTTGCGTATAATAATGTGGTGCACGCCAGTACAGGGTATGCACCATTTAAAGTGGTTTCTGGGAAAGATTTTGTTCCCATACCTGAATGTCGGAACCTGGAGGCGCAGCCATATCTCCCACAGGAGTGGACCCAAAGGATTTCTGGGGCATGGGCGGCTGTAAAAACAGCGCTGGTAGAATATGGGTGAAAAATGAAGGAGCAGGCGGACAAAAAAGGGCAACCCTGTAAGCCATTCATTGTGGGTCAACTAGTTTATTTGTCCACCAAATATCTGAAACTGAAAATCCCGTGTAGAAAATTGGGACCTAAATACATTGGCCCGTTTAAAATTGTTAAAATCATTAATCCGGTTACTGTACAATTACAGTTACCCCGGTTGTTGGGGAAAGTGCATCCGGTGTTTCATTGCAGTTTAATAAAACCAGTCTATATGTACCGAAAGGAAGCTGAACCAGGCCCTGTCATTAATGGTGACTATGAAGTACAAGAAATACTCGACTCCCGTATTAAGCAAAGTAAATTGTATTATTTGATTAGGTGGAAAGGTTACCCTTTACCTGAGGCTACGTGGGTACGGGCAGATGATGTAAGGGCCCCTCGATTGGTTAAACAATTCCATGTACAAAACCCTGGGAAACCAAAACCCATTGGTGCAGTGGGGGTCGGAAAGGTGGATGTGGGGGAACCGATGTAACATATCTTCTCTTTTCTTCAGGGGGAGCCTTGGTAAAGGGGGGCAGTATGTCGGGCCGTAGCGGAGGCCGTCCGGGTTACCTGCACCAATGAAGCCTCGACTCCCCGAACGCGCGGTCTAACGGGTCCGAAAGGCCCCACATTCAGCTGGCTGGCGCGCATGCGCAAGAGCCACTCCGACACCCAGCTGGTCCCGCTGGAGCTGCACATGCGCAAATGGTGCTCCGGATGGCACAGCGCATGCGCAGATGGCGAAAACAACGAAATCTGCGCAGTCTCCTTACGTGGACACTAGGCTGAAGCTAACATCACTAAAAGAGACTACTAGGCTGCCGAAGCATCGGGAAGCCGTTGAAGCATCGGGAAGCGTCGGGAGGCGGCAGCTGCAGATCTGGATAATCGGATGGATGGCCATATAGGGGGTATTGGGCGGTCCGGAAGAGGGTGGTGGTGCATGGGTGGTAGCGTGGGTGTGGGCTAGGCGGAGTCTTTGTGAATTGTATAAAGGAGCCATGAATATAATGGTTGTCAGTGCTGACTTTAAATCGTTACTTTACTGGAATAAAGTGGAAGTTCTTCGTTCCTGACGTGTTGATTTTGTATCGACTGATTGTGTAGTCAAGACGAGGCAACACAAACTTTGCAGGCGAGCCTTTGCTTTATTTTCATTCCTTTGCTTCACTGTTAACTCTTCAGCCTTGAAGTAAAACTGATACTCTCCTGAGAAACTGTGAGTGTATGTCTGTGACTGAAACCTGCAACAGGACAGGCTGACATCAATCCCTTTACTAGGGAGGGTCTCTTCTGAGTTGTTTTCTCCATCCCCATTTCTTCTGTAGCTGAGATATCTTTTGTCCGACTATTGTCCTGCCTGTGGCTCTTCCTCCTGTCTCTCGGGGGGGTGGAAACTACGATAACTTGCCATGGCCAACTCACCATGGCCAACTTACTGCAGCCAACATGCTGCAGCCAACTTGCTGTGGGACAATTCGCCACGGGACAAGAGTTACACTAATATTGAAGAAATAGTGGAATAGAATCATCAAAGAAAAGATGCCAAAGGAGGGATAAAATGAAATGTGAATGACAAAAATTAAAAGTATTTTAACTAATTGAATTGTCGAATTGTCCTGTGGTGAGTTGTCCCACAGCAAGTGGACCATGGCAAGTTATCCCATTCTACTCCCAGGGATACTTTCTCAGCCCAGTGCAGAAAAGTCCTCATGGTGGGACCTCTGTGTGCAAGCTCCTTTCCTACGGAGTAGCCTGGAGGACCATCCATCCCAGTGCTCCTCCAGAAGCTAGAAAAACCCAGTTCTTCCAGAAGGCATTTGAACACCAGCTTGAGTATCGGTTCCCATATTTGCTTTAATGTTTTAAAGTAACTTTTGTATTTTCCATGACTTTGTATTATTTACTATGTCTTATTTAGTACTAGTATCTGCAAACTGCCTATGGTCCATTAAAGATTGAGGTGAGAGCAATCTCATGAATAAAATAATACTTAAATCATCAGAAAAAAAGCAAAGGCAGTAATGTCAGCAATTCAAACCCAGCTTTTATTGGTGGGGGGAGATAAAATGTAAAAAATAGGACTTCAGGCTTTCCTTAAAAGGTGCTAATGAGGAAATGAAACAAACTGATTGCGCGAGGGAATTCCAAAGTGCTGGAAACAAAACATAACCATGAAAAAAAGGGGGGGGGAGTTGAAAGTAAAGACGGAGCCCTTCTAGGAGCCAGAATCAAGGAGCAACAAAAGGACCAAATAATAAACAAGAGAAACACAGTGAAGTTCAAAAAGAACTTGAACCTGTAAAGTTCGATAGAGTATTCTTCAGGAAAGTGAAGTAGGTACTTAAGCCCATCCAGAACCTGGGACACTTGACTGAGAAAAAGCTGATTTAGTTAAGAGGCTGCTCACAATCACAGGGAACAGAAGTGCTATTAAAGATAAATATTCGCATTGCCCATCACCCTGATTTTGCCACTGAATTTCTCTGTTGCTCTTGATTGTCTTTGTCATTCTCACTACCCATCTGGGTCAAACAACTGGGATCCAGACAGAGAGGCAATGCGGCAGAGGCACCCTGAAAAAAAAAAGTCAAGACCACAACAATGTGATTAAACTTGTTTTTCTATGGTTCTTCTCAACCCAATTTACTTCATGGGGTGGTTTTTGTAGGTAAAAAATAGGTCTTGTGCTGTGCTTGGTATATTTAAGCATGTCCCAATTTTTTAAAACAAGTTTCTATATAAAATAAATCACTGTTTACGATGGAATCCCCTTGATGGTGGCAAAATTAGGAGAGAGCCATTAAATGTGACTAGCTTGTAAAGGTTAAGGAGCACTAGACAAACCAGCATGCCTGTATTTGCCCACATTACACCCAATGTCAAATTTTTCAGCTGAGGCAGTTTGCACATGCAGCCATCCGTCACCAAAATATGGGTAATCGAACAGCAACTCAATCTGGCCCATCAGTGCCAGATTTCTTCCCAAACTTCCTGAACTAAATCCTAGAGACACCAGACCAGACATACACCATCAATTAATTTAAACCTGGCTTGAAATGTACTTTTCTAAATTTCTTCATATGGAAATACAGACCCTCCTCTGAAAGAACATAAGAATAATTTGCTGGAATGGATGCTTTGTTCTTGTCTCTTGAAGCTTTCTTCAAAGGTTGCCATATATAGGAGTCCTGCTTTAAAGAATCTTCCAAGGTCAATAGCAATAGCAATAGCACTTAGACTTATATACCACTTCACAGTGCTTTACAGCCCTCTCTGAGCGGTTTACAGAGTCAGCCTATTACCCCCAACCATCTGGGTCCTCATTTTACCCACCTCGGAAGGATGGAAGGCTGAGTCAACCTTGAGACGGTGAAACTTGAACTGCTGAACTGCCGGCAGCTGGCAGTCAGCAGAAGTAGTCTGCAGTACTGCATTCTCACCACTGCACCACCAAAGTTCAACTGAATACAAATAATCCTCTACTTATGACCACAACTGAACCCAAAATTTCTGTTGCTCAGCGAGATGGCATTATTTATGACAGCAACCCTCATAAATATGAGTCAGTTACCAAGCATCTGAATTCTAATCACTTGACCCTGGGGATGCAGCAATGATGATTAAGTGCAAAAAATGGTCATAAATAACTTTTTTCAGTCCCGTTGTAACTTCGAACGGTCACTAAATGAACTATTGTTAAGTCAAGGACTATTTGTATGCAGGAGGTCCCTGTTTGGGATCTTCCATTATTGTGTGTGTGTGTGTGTGTGTGTGTGTGTGTGTGTGTGTGTGTGTGTTGGAAGGGATTTCCTTGATGAAAATGATACCTCCCTCCAGAAATTTCCATTTGCTGCGTGCAATAAAATGCATCCATAAGTAGACCAATGAATGCCTGTAGTCACCAAGGTGCCACAGATACTATCTTTGGTCTAATAAGCTTCACTCCTCAGAAGATCAGCTTATTGAGAAATTCACTTTTAATGGGGTGCTGCAAAGGAAAGCCCCAGCCTCAACAATTATTATTATTATTTCATGTGGCATAATAGAATACAGCATTAGCGCATACAAATTCACAGAAACAACATACAGAATGTCTAGGGAGATCTTCAGTCATCCAGTCATCCTCAGTCATCCATGGTTGTTCCAAAGGTTCTTTTTCAAAAGGCAACTGGACTTTATTTTTCAAAAAGTCTTCAAGGAAAAACAAAGTCCAGTTGCCTTTTGGGGAAAAAAAAAAAAGCAACTTTGGGACAACCTACAAAATGTGTATCAAAATATAAAACACCAAAGCAGTGAACTATTTTGAAAACACCCAGTATGAATGATGAATAAAATGATGCATATTACATTATTTATGAGCAATTACTAGAGTGACTAAACCTATGGCTGGCTACCTAGATGTAGATCTAGATCTCGCCTCAACAATCAACAATCAATAAACAATCAACCTTGTTTATAAGAAAGCCATTGACTATCATAGACTATCAAAGACACAGACACAGGTTGCTGCCTGTGTCTTTGGAGTGAAAAGAGGATACTCTCCACCCTCCTCAGAGGAAAAAAGAGAAGCTACAGATTTTTAGCTGGAGGAGGACCTGTTTCCCTCCTGGCAAATCTGTGGTTATGCCTGTCTGCCCCAATTGTGGTCACCATGTTGTTAATAAAAGATCTGAGAATACAGCTTAAGCACGCAATTGTGTAAAAGACCCAGCATTCTTCATTTTTTTGGAGTGTATGGTCCAAAAGCCCACTGCCTTAGTGTTAATTGAACCAACAGTAAGCTCTCCCTTAGGATCTTTGGACAATGGACACAATGTGTAGAACATGCTGTGAAGAATTACAAAACGAGGGGAGAATTTGACAGCTGTCAATGTGGCTGCTATGGAGGGAGTGAGCTGGGCACCAAATATTTATCAGAAAGCAAAACATTGAAGAATCTTCTATATAACTACAAAGGTTGTGGGTACTGACTGAGTCCCAATTAAGATGAACCCAGTCATACACTATTTCCTGATGGTCAAAGAACATGCCCAAATGTTGAAGATTTCTACCACCCTTAGCAGATGGACACCCTTTCTAGTGAAACCTTAGCTGTGATCTGTCAAGGATGAAACTTTTGCAGCTACATGCCTCTGTGTTTCAACTTGCCTTTAGATTAAGGGGGGGGGGAGGTGTTACTTCCAAGTAATTAGATGGAGAAACAAAATTTCTAGAATTCAGCTGAACACCATGACAGCCTGAAACCTTTTGAAGGATACCAGACCAGGTGTGGATTTGAAGCAGACGGCTCCCATAACAAAGTGAACTTGTTTATATGGACTACATAAGATGTTGGGGAGGGTTGGCTGGGAAAATTATTGTTTAAGTCTATGAATTAGACTTAATTCATAGAGTTATGAGGTTGGAACCTTAGAGTTAGTTTTGCTTCAACATGCCCATGCAGTGTATTTAATAAACAGGAAGATTTTCAAAGACGAATGAACCTGGAAATTTATTTGGATTCTCAAGCTGGATGTCTTGGAGGCTCAGAAGTACTCTTGGAAATGTAGAGAATGCTGAAGCTTGACATTTTTCTTTGCACCATTTGAATTCATTAGATCAAGTTAAAAGATTATCGATAAAATCAGAGGACGGGGAAGGAAAACAAGAATGATTGGACGTCAGTTCCCATCAGCATCAGTTCCACAACCGATGACAGAAATTTTGTAGTCCAAAACTTTTAAAGAGCTCCAAGTTGTCTCATATGTAAGCATAGGGGGTGCAATTCATGTGTACATTAGCAGCTGCAGAAACTATTTTAGGATCTTTAGGACTTAAGAATGAGGATGAATAGAAAATTATTTTTTTCACAGCTTTGCTTATTATAGCATTTCATATTATGTGCCAAATGTTATTGCATAGCTCTGCCTCTAGATAGCTTGGGACTTTTTCGTCTATAGCAGTGGTGTCAAACTGTGGGCTGGTTGCATCATGCAGAGGCTGAGCCCACCCCAGCTCTGGCAATGTGAAAAAAGTCATAATACGTCACAACACGTCACGTGACATGGCAAGTTTGATACCAGTGGTCTATAGTAGGGGTCCCCAATCCCCGGTCCGTGGACCAGTACCGGGCCATGGCATGCCAGTAACCAGGCCACAAAAACAAGCAAAGCCCCATCTGTGGGATGCAGGCAGCACACAAAACAACGCCCCCTCTGGTCCGCAGAAAAAGCTCTCGCCATGTAAACGGTCCCTGGTGCCCAAAAGGTTGGGAACCTCTGATCTATAAGGTCAAAGGCATTTTCTGTTCCTGTTTCAGCAGTGGTTTCCTGGCTGTGGTGTCTTCAGAAGGCTTTCATGATGCTGGTGAAGCTAGCAGAGAAAGTGGTGATGCCAAATTATGGGATACTGTTGAAAGTGAGAGACTAGTATCTACTAATAGTTTACAGATGCCGTTGAAAGACAAGAAAAAAAAAGGAAGTCTTGCCAATTCACAAAGAAGGAGTTCTTGGTATCATGGATCTAGCCAACATGATGTCAATGTCAAAGCAGTGGTGGGATTCAACCACTTTGCACCAGTTTGGCAGAACCAGTAGTTAATTTTTTGTTGCCCAGGCCCAGAATGGACTTCTGGAAGCGGCATCCACACAGAGAACCGGTGGTTCACATATTTGAATCCCATCACTGTGTCAAGGGTTATGACTTTTCTTACCGTAGGTGTTATAGTAACACTCTACTTCCCCAGGAAAGGGATGGAGTAATTTGCTGACTCCTCTGAGTGTGAAAGCCAACACACAGCTTGCCTCTGATATCCTAAGAGCTATTAATCCTGGGATTTGGCAGGGGCTACCAGAAGATTTAAAGATATGGGGCAAGGCCAGGGCTAACCCTGGGGTGCTCATTCAATTAAATTGGTGGGTTCTCCAGAACAGTTTCCTGTGCCACAGAAAGTCATAGTTATGCAGATAGCGTTGGCACCATGTGAATAGCTTTGGGATATACCTGGCAGATGTCTTATCTTGGTCTGCCCTGGGCAACTTCCACTCTTATTACTGCCACTCCTCACCGGATATGACTTTTATACATATCCCTTAGAGGTGAACAGCAAGCCTCTACACGGATTGAATGGGAAAAAATGCAGTTCAGGCAAAATTCCCAAATTTGAAATGATCAGGGCCTTACTTTCCTCCAACTCAAAAAAAAAAATAAATATCCATAAGTTTTATTGGAAGGTAATGCTAAAGTTTACCAATGTATCCCTGTCTATGCAACAACCAGCCTCAAGTTCTGTATTTTAAGTGTGATTTGATTGCTTTATTACTTTTATAGATTGTATTCCATTCTGAGATTTATAGCTATAGGAGCAACTATAAATATTTAATTGTTAATAATGGGTAAAACTTACATTTAATGGGAACAATTCTTTGAAGTTTTTATTTTATTACAATATTTTAAAAAAGAGAAATATACAGGAAACATACAAAATCTTCAAATATCATTCTTTTCATTTCAGGAACTGAAAAAAAAATGTCCCCAAACTACATTATTTTTGTACAAGTTAATCTTTATGTGATCTTTTTCTGCTTTATATAGACAGTGCATTATGAAAGAGATAACTCCATGTTTTGGCAGCCTCTGATTAATGCTATTCACCGCCAAGAACATTTCCTATTTTCCAAAATACTGCATTTCCAAAGTCGTTCTGGAATTGGATGGTCTAGAAATTCGATGAAATAAACAAACAGGGGGACAGAGTGACAGAAAGCTTGAGGCTTGCAGATGTTCTAAAGATGATGTCCAGCCAAGACATTTTTGGTTAAAGTGAAGCCCCCAAAGCCACTCTTCTGCTCCATCCCAGGCTCCAAAAAACTTGCTCCAACTTTTAGCATGCCATCCCTGAAGTAGAGGCCTTTCATTCTGGTGCATGGTGATGTTGAACCCTACGCTTAATATCTGTACAGCTTTTCACTTCAAAGTATTGTTTAAGTTCCACATAGCTAATTTTTTCTCCATCTATCTAATTTTTTCTCCATCTAGACAGCATCACCACTAGATGGATCCATAGCTGGCTGACCGTCCGCACTCAACGTGTGGTCCTCAATGGAACTGAGGAGGGAAGTGTGTAGTGGGGTGCCCCAGGGCTCTGTTCTGGACCCAGTGCTCTTCAACATCTTCATCAACGATTTGGACGAGGGGATAGATGAGGAACTCATCAAATTTGCAGACGACACCAAGCTGGCAGGAATAGCCAACACTCCAGAAGACAGGCTTAGGATACAGGGGGATCTGGATAGACTTGAATACTGGGCGCTATCTAACAAAATGAAATTCAATGGTAAAAAAAGTAAGGTTCTACATTTAGGCAAGAAAAACCAAATGTACAGGTATAGTATAGGGGGTACCTTGCTCAATAGTAGTAACTGTGAGAGGGACCTCAGAGTCCTAGTAGACAATCACTTAAATATGAGCCAGCAGTGTGCTGCAGCTGCCAAAAAGGCCAACACAGTGCTGGGCTGCATTAACAGAGATCACGTGAAGTATTAATACCACTTTACAATGCCTTGGTAAGGTCACACTTGGAATACTGAGACTCTAGAAAGAGTACAGAGAAGAGCAACAAAGATGATTAGAGGACTGGAGGCTAAAGCATATAAGAAAAGGCTGCTGGAATTGGGTATGTCTAGTTTAACAGAGAGAAAGACGAGGGGGGACATGATAGCAGTGTTCCAATATCTCAAGGGCTGCCACAAAGAAGAGGGGGTCAAGCTATTTTCCAAGGCGCCTGAAGGCAGGACAAGAAGCAACGGATGGAAACTAATCAAGGAGAGAAGCAACCTAGAACTAAGGAGAAACTTCCTGACAGTTAGAACAATTAACCAGTGGAACAACCTGCCTCCAGAAGCAGTGGATGCTCCAATACTGGAAGTTTTTAAGAAGAGACTGGACAGCCATTTGTCTGAAATGGTTTCCTGTCTGAGCAGGGGGTTGGACTAGATGACGTCCAAGGTCCCTTCCAACTTTATTATTATTATATATGGATCATCGCACAGTCAGCCAGATGTTCAGATTGGATTTGGCATTTTGTCTACCTATCGAGTCCTTACCCAGGACCTGGGATAGGCAGATGTGGATGTTTGATGGCAGATGTGGATGTTTGATGGTATTACAGGTATCGTCACAGGATGGAAGCAGTTCCTAATAAGGCCGCCTGTTGCAATTGACTAATAGCGAATTTGTCAATGCCAATGGTGTTCAAGTGGTGCTCCAGTTGTTTTGGGATTGCACCCAAGGAGCCTATGCCTATTGGTACTACCCTTGCTTGCTTTTGCCACAGTCTTTCTATTTCTATTTGTAGGTCTTTGTATTTTGTTATCTTCTCCAGTTCTTTCTCGTCTATTCTGCTGTCTCCAGGCACTGCCACGTCCACTATCCAGACTTTTTTTGTCTTTCTTATCGACAATTGTTAAGTCTGGGGTGTTATGTTGCAGGTGCTTGTCTGTTTGAATTCTGAAGTCCCAGAGCAGTTTAATTTTATCATTTTCTATGACTTTCTCTATTTTATGATCCCACCAGTTTTTGCTTACAGGCAAATGATATTTTTTGCAGATCTTCCAATGCACCATTGTGCTACTTTGTCATGCCGCTGCTTGTAATCAGTCTGTGCAATCTTCTTGCAACAGCTTACCAAGTGGTCCACTGTTTCTTCAGCTTCTTTGCATAGGCGGCACTTACTGTCTGTTGCTGTCTTCTCAATTTTGACTTTGTATGCATTTGTCCTTAAGGCTTGGTCTTGTGCAGCCAGAATTAGTCCCTCGGTCTCTTTCTTCAATTTTCCTACTCTTAGCCATTGCCAGGTTTTATTATTATCTGCTTTCCCAGCTATTTTTTTCATGTATTGGCCATGTAGTGCTTTGTCTTCCCATGCCTCTATTCTGTTCTTCATTTGGTCTTTCTTGTAGGCCATTTTGGTCTCTCCAGTAGTTAGTAACCTTCCTGATATACTAATTTCAGTGCATCTTCATCATTGTTCTTCAGATATTCTTCCAAAGCCATTTTTTCTTCTTCAACCATCTGATGTACTTGTAGCATTCCACGCCCACCTATTTGCCTTGGTAGATAAAGTCTATCAATGTCACTGCGTGGATGAAGGGCATGATTCATTGTCATTATTTTTCTGGTCTGCCTATCCATTGCTTTTAGTTCTGCTTGAGTCCAGTCCACTATTCCAGCTGTGTACCTAATGACTGGGATTGCCCAGGTGTTGATTGCCTTTATGGTATTTCCTCCATTGAGTTTGGACTTTAAGATCTTCTTCACTCTCTTGATGTATTCACCTCTAATCTTTTTCTTGACTTCAGTGTGCTTGATGTTGTCAGCTTGAAGGATACCCAAGTATTTGTAGTACTCTTCCTCATCCAGACTCTTAATGTTATTTTCGTGGGGCATCTTGATTCCTTCAGTTTTCACTATTTTTCCTTGTTTGATAGTAAGTGTGGCACATTTGTCCAAGCCAAACTCCATTACAATATCTTGGCTATATATACGGACAGTGTTGAGCAGCGATTCTATTTCAGATGATGTTTTTCCATACAGCTTCAGATCATCCATGTAAAGGAGGTGGGATAGTCTAGCAGATGTTTTTGATGTTTGATAGCCATGTCCTGAGTTATTCAGTATTGTTGACAGAGGAAACAGTGCAATAACAAATAGTAATGGTGATAATGAATCTCCTTGAAATATTCCTCTCTTGATATTAACCTCTCCCAGCCTCTCACCATTGATCTGCAACTGTGTCTTCCATTGTGCCATCGATCTTTGCACAAATTTTCTGATGTTTCTACTGACTCCTGTTATTTCTAGGCACTTTATTATCCAATCATGTGGCAGAGAGTCAAATGCCTTTTTGTAGTCAATCCATGCCACATTCAGGTTGGTCTTCCTTCTCTTGCAGTTTTCCAAGATCATTTTGTCTATTAGGAGTTGATCTTTTGTTCCTCTGCTATTGGGGCGGTTTCCTTTCTGCTCAGGTGGAAAGAGATTGTTTTCAACTAGATGCTGTTGTACTGCATCAGCTACTACACCAGTTAGTAATTTGAAAGTTGTTGGTAAGCAGGTAATTGGCCTGTAGTTACCTGGTGTTGCCCCTTTTGCTGGATTTTTCATTATTAGGTAGGTTTTCCCAGTTGTTAGCCACTTTTCAATTTCTCCACCTTGTAGTATATTGTTGAACTGCTTGGCAATGAGTGGGTGTATAACAGTTAGATGTTTCAACCAAAACCCATGCAGTTCATCTTCACCTGGTGCTGACCAATTTTTGATTTTCTTGCTCTTTTTTCTACCATTTTTGTTGTTATTACTAGTTCTTTCATTTCAACTTCTGTTTTATTTGCATCCACCTCTTTTAACCAAGCCGCATCCTTGTTGTATTTCTTTGGGTTATCCCATATCTGCTTCCAGAACTGCACTGTTTCTTCCTTGTCAGGTACTGACTGATTCCTTGCAGTTTCTCCATTGATGGATTGGTAGAAACGTTTCTGATTGGATTGAAATTGGAGGTTCTGCCTATAGTTTGCAATTCGAGCTTCATATCTACTGATTTTCCTGGCTATAGCTGTTATTTGTTGCTTTATTATTTCCAGTGCTTCCTTGATCTTCCTTGTTTCTAAGTGGTATTTCTTGATTAGGTATTCTTTGGTCTTCTTGTTCTTCAGCTTCTTTTCTTTCATCTGTTCTAGCTTGCTTGCATGTGATCTTAACTTGCTGATCTTATTTTCTAGTCTAACCTTCCATTTTTCTGGTGCACTGTTTGTTTGTTTTTCTTCTTTGTTGATTTTGCATCCCAGGTATTCTGTTATAACTGCAGCTGTGCTGTACATTAGTTGGTTTGTTTCTTGCAGTGAATTGGTGCTTATACTTGCTATTGCAGTATTTGCATCTTTTAATGCTTGTGCTAGCTGTTTCTTTGGAACAAGCTTCAATGCAGGCAGCCTTATTCTGTTGTTTTTGTGCTGTTCTAGATGCTCAGTTATTCTTTGTTTCAATTCTTTTATTTCTTTAGTTAGAGGGTTTTGTTCTTCCTGAGGAAGAGGTGCCTGGTTTCCAAATGAGAACAGTTGTATATCTCTGCTGGATTCCTTCACTGCCAACTCCCCCTGGTTTGCCTCTACATTCTGAATTACTTCTGGTAAGGCTTTGATTTCTTTGCCCTGGGTAAACCTTTGCAGTTCGTCCAATTCTGTTTCTGTAAATACTTTATTTCGTGTTATAAATCGGCGTTGATCTGCTAGTCTCTGTTCTGTTATTTCTGATTCTGGATGTTGTTCTTTCCAGAACTGGTGCATTCGTTTTAGATATCCTCTTCTTGTTGGACTTGATCTGTAGTAACAGATCATTATTTCTTTGTTTTCCATCACTGTGTATCTGCGACGGGTAAACACCTTTTCTTCCAGTAGTTCTGCAGCTGCTGGCCCTGGTTGCTCAGCCAACAGTCCTGAGTCCTGTAACCCATTTTTCACCAGATATCCAGGAACTCCAATATCTAGCGCGGACCTTGTTAACCCGGGCGACGTCCGAGCCGGTATGGCATTCTGAAATTTACGTCTCACCATATTTTTTATGGGAGAGACACTCTTTGTCTGACTCCTCTGATGAGACCTGTCCAGTATGATTGAACCTCTGGCATAGCTCTCATCTTCCTCAGAGTACACAAGCCCCACAACCACGTCAAGGTAGTGCCTCACTGGGGGTGGTGCTATTATTATTATTATTATTATTATTATTATTATTATTATTATTATTATATCTGCTGACATCCATTTCTCTGTTCAACAATTTGCAATTTAGTGGTAAGAAGGAGGAGGCAGGTTTTTTCCACAAGGAAAGAGGAAACCTGAAGAGACATTGAACATGGGACATTGATGTGATGCAGTAGGCACTTACCTGTATCTTTGGCTCAGCAACCATTTCAAGGGGATGCAGTGGTAAGCTATAAACGTTCTCAGTAAATCGACTTTATGCAAGCTTATTTATTGCTTATTATTCTTTAGGCCAGCTGTGGCCAGGCAGGGCCAGGTTGCTGGGAATTGGCTGCTTGTTCACAAACTGTTTTTTTTAAATATAATTTTTATTTAAAACAAATCTGAGATAAAAGATAAACATGAAATAATATCAAGTAAGATTATGGAAAAGAAAAAAGATCAGTGTGAAGTGAAAAAGTGAGAAATGTGGGAAAATAAAAAGAAATAGAAAAAAGAAAAGATATATAAAGAAAGCAACTCCCAACTTTACAGCAGTTACAGACCAATGTACCTGCTCTCCTACTTCAATAAAGTTACATCATTACTCTCTTCTTCCCATAATCAACCCTTTTAATCAGCAAATCCATTAATCACTAGTTCACTGTTTTCCATTTTCAGCAAACGTCCACGAGAGGTTTCCGGTCTTTAATAAAAGTGCTTATCTTATCCTTGATCAAACAGATCAATTTTGCCATTTCCTCAAATCCCATCATCTTTACAATCTATTCATTGGCTGTGGCTATTTCAGTATTTTCCCATCTTTGTGCCACAAACTTCATTAGTTGTAATGTAAAGGTAATAGTGGAGTTCAGCTGAATATTTTTCTTAAGACTAACCCTTTTCCCTCCAGTGCAGTCCAAAAAATTATATATTCTGATCACTTCCCTTTCCTGCCTAGTGCAGTTTAAGTAAAACTCAGATACCTGTAACTTCCTGGCCTGATTGCAGCACTTTAGGTGATTTTATAGACATCTTCATATTTCCATGAAAACAGGGCCAGTGGCTGGGAAGAGTGGGCTTCCTAACCAAATTTGGAGCAGGTGATGGAAAGACAATTCTCCTGGTTTTGGTCTTCACTGGAGAATAAAAGCTTGGCTAAATGTCAAGTAGAAGGCAATTACTGTATTTAGGAAGCAGAACAAATTAACACAGAGGTAAAAACCAAACAAACCCCAAGGAAGGCGTATAGAACACGGGTGACCATTTGGAACTGCAGGGACTTTTCTAGAAATAAGAAAAATCTCGTTTCTTGGTTTGCTGCACTGAGCAGGAGGCTGGCTGAGATGGTGTGAATTGATGCTTCCAACTCTATGGTACAAGGATTTGACTGCTTGCATTGGAAGGATTTTTTTTTTTTTAAAGAAGAAGCTAAAAGAATAAAGAAAATTGGAAGGCAACAGGATAGTGCTCATTCATTCTGCAGGCCTTTAAGGGTTATTGGAAAACATCAAGCATTTGTTCTTCCAAATTGTGATGAGCAGAACAATAGCTAAATTGGTTATTTGGATGGAATTTGAAAAAAGGACAATACTCTACCATTTAGATCAATCAACAGGAGACATTTTTACGAAATCACAAACATTTAACAAATTCGTGTTCATCTTCCATTCAGAAAGAAATACGCGCTAATCTGTTCCCATGCCTGAGGTAAAGTGTGTATGGAGCTTCTATCATGTTTTTATTGTTATGGCTTTTTTAGTCAGGCTATTCCATTTTGTTTCATGCTTTTAACAATATTGGAAACTGCCCAGAGTTTATTGGTGTGAGGGCTGTAATAAATGTAATGTGTTTTTTTTTTTTAAAAAAAAAAAGATCTTGATTTTGATTATGCTGTCATTATTTTCATCTTAGGAAAAGAATGTCTGTTTCTTCTTTCCCCCACTTCTGGAAAAAAATTAATTATTTGCTGTTGGAAGAAAGTTTGTTATGCGGCAAATATTTGATAGTTATAGACATTAATCCCGTTTATATCATAAAGAAATGCATGGCTATTGTTCTAAGCATTACATTTCTTAAAGGTTTCACTTTGCTTGTATTCCCAAGTATTCCTATTGTTTCTTGAGCAATTTAAATTTTTCATTGGATCTGTCTTATATCTTTTGTGTCCTCTTGTACATTTTGTAGCCAGCCATAATCTCAATGAATTTCTAGCATTTATATTGGATTTTTACATCTTCTACATGGATTGTTAGATTAATTAACTTAAATTGCTTTCGGCGATGGCCAAATGGAAAAGAGGAGGTGGGAAGTGTGCTGTTTAAAACTGCACATGTCTCAGCAGGTGGCAGTAGCTGTCTGTCTGGGCTGAAAGCTAAGCATAGTCAGCCCTGGTTGCTATTTAGATGGGAATCTACCTGGGGAATCCCAGGACTCCAGGCTAAAATGAAACTAAAAAAAAAAAAATCCAGAAAAAAACTAATGATAAATCTTTTCAACAATGGTATAGAACTATGTAATTAACAAATGTGGATCAGGTCCCCAAGAACTGACCTCCACTTGAAGGAGGAATTACTCTTGCCTGTCTTAACGAGGAAGAGAGAGAGCAAACTTGAAATTCCCTTAAAAAAGGGAAAGCAGTAGGACATCAATTCATCAAGGGCCTTCTATTCAAAGTATTGGGGTGGCTGGGTGGTTGAAGCCTTTGTTATGGTTTTTCTTGGCTTTTTCCTGCTTGCTCTTCTGAGTTTCTCAGATGAACATCTTGCAAAGCCCAGAAATCCCTTCTCCCCAAATATATGTATGTGTCCCTGATTGACCTGAGTGAGTTTCCCACTGAGATGGTTTTATTCCTCAGGGGAAGCAGAAATTAATTCAAAACTGGGGAAATGTCCAGGAAGGAGAGTTTGATTATATTACGGTATTATTATGATTGGTCACACAATCAGCCAGATAGTTGATTGGATTTGGCATTTTTATCCATCTATTGAGTCATCCTCAAGGATGAGGGATAAGCACATATTGTTGTTTTATAGTGTTAAAGGTATAATTGCAGGATGTAAACTGTTCCAAGTAAGGCTACTTTTTGCAATGGACAGCATTTTGCCAATGCTGATGACGTTAAAACGGTGCTCCAATTATTTTGGGATTGCACTCCAGACACCTATTACTATTGGTACCGTCTTTGCTTTATTTTGTCACAATTGTTCTATTTGCATTTTACCTTTTTATTTGATTTTCTCTCATTCTTTGCCTTTTCTTCTGTTGTATCCAGGTATTACAAAGTCCCCTAGGGACATTTTTTTAAATCAACAATTTTTGGGGTATTGCGTGGCATTATTGCTATTTATTATTTTTAAATTAATTTTTATTTTTTATTATTTACTAATTGTTTATTATCGGTTTGCTGAAAATTATACAGTTTATTATGTTTCTGTTTCATAAACAAGCCTTCCAGCTTGTATGCCCCAGAATGCTGTTCCTTTGATTTTTCATTTTATGGCAAAGTCCTTTGAATTCTGGGAGATGTAGATAAAGGACTTTTAGGGCCGCATACATCTCCATGAGTTACCCCCTGCCATTCCTAAAAAAAGATTCTTGCCCACATAACTACTTTTACCAAAGTTTATCCTTACTGCTGCAACTCACTTTATTGTATCTCTGAAGGAGAAGCAATTAGACTTTCACCCTCACACAGGTTTAAAACTTTATGGAAAATGCACCCTCAGGGTTTATGTTTGTGTGTGTGTGTGTGAACTTCTATTTTTAAAGTTAGTTTTAGCAGCTTCAGTTGACTCTAGAGAAAAGCTCTTCATTTAACTTGAGTCTACTTAACCTCCCTGTGTGCCTACCTAAAATGTGGACACAGATCAATGGAAAAATTTCTTTTCACTTTGATGGTTAGAATCCTTTCACTTCAAATAGCATGAACTGTAGCTTCCATCTCTTTACACACTCCCTTCTCTATTAGGCAGGTGGATATTGAGAAAATCACTCTCTTTGAACCATTAGTAGTGTTGTTGATTTGAATGAGGCATGCAATCTGCCCCAAAGGTGCTTTTTCAAGAGGCAACTGGACTTCCTTTGTTTTTCCTTGAAGACATTTCACTTCTCATCCAAGAAGCTTCTTCACTTCATGCAAGCTGTTTCCATCAGCTTCACCATCGTACCTCTAATTGTGGTTATCAGCAACAGAGTTGAACTATGCCACCCAATCTGATATTTCATTAATGTTACGTTTTTGGCAGAAGTGACAAACACCATTTCCTTCATCTTATTCTCCTCTCAGGACCTTTATCAGGTACCACAGCTACACAACAGGAGTGGTGCTTTATTGCCAACCTCTTCAGTCTTTCTGTAAGTGAATGACTGCTTCTCATCGTAAACACCAGCAGGTAATACTCATTGAGATCATTCTATTTCCCATTAGAATTTGCGTAAATGAGGTTCAACTAAATCATTAGAACATCTCGATTTGTTTGTGAATGGGTATTAATTACATGATGTCATTCCCCTTTTAAAAAACTGATATAAGAATGAGTCATGGAGTAAATTTGCCAAAATATGCTACTGCCAGTATTAAAAGATGCCTTGAGACACACACATCAGAACATGTGCTATGTTTAGTCACATGGCCAGGGAACAGATGTGGAAACAATGCAGTTGAAGGGGAGAATTGTGAAATGTGCACATATGTGTATATATACACATGCACAGGGCCTTTCACTATTGTTGCCGAACATTGCATACCTATCTTCATGATATGGGGAGGTGGCAAATGAAAGGCAATTAAAGCAAGAAATGCAGATCTCATTTGTGTTTTCAATTATCAGCATATATTGGGGAGAGGAATGCCCCAAAAAATAAACTGCATTTTGCCGAGTTTATCAATTAGATTTATAGAATAGAAACAATGTCATATTTCACATTACTAGTCCTAAATGTACTTCCTATGAAGTTAGCTAACTTTCAAGCAAGTGCACTTAGGCTTATGAAGGACTGTCCAGCAAACGATATTTGCACCATTCAATCCACTACATAATTGACGCCACCAATTGGAAGTATGCATACACATTTTTAAGGTATCCAGGACCTGATTCATAGCCTTTAGAAACCAGCAAGACTCCCATGTATGTAAAAATGCGAAATAGCAGACCAGAAAGGTGAAATGCTTCAAAGAAAGAAGGATTTCACAACACATTTACAGAGCTGGGTTGCACTCTTTTGCATGTTCTTCTTTCAATGCATCCAATCATTCAAGTAGATATTCCTCTGTTCATTGCAATTCATGCAATTC
>NW_024100105.1:0-20000 GCF_016545835.1 Crotalus tigris | reverse complement strand
TGTCCCCTCTTTTTTCTTGTGTCAGTAGACTCCTTTGATATCACCCTTTACATTAAAAGTTGTTAAATTTCATTAACAACAGGGACTCTAATGTGCTTTCATAGTTCTTTGAGGCTATGATACATGGCTATCATAGCTTCTCATACTCAAAGATCAAGTCTATCATAAACATCAACCAACCACCAAGCTGAATTTTTGACATTTTGCCAATTTTATGAAGTTTTGATAGTCTCAAAACTAGACCTCAGAAGATTTTGTGCAAGAATGACAAAAATCTCATGGAGCCATATGAGTTTTTGGCAGTTATTTGAGATTTTATAAGATTTTTGTGCTCCACAATTGCCAGAATTTGGTGCTCAACATTTTACCCACTTTCAACTTTTAAATTCTTTTTAATACAAAATTCTAATTTGAGGGAAGCTGTGGGTGACATTTGGGAAAGAGCTATAGATACCTTAGCAATTCCTAGGTTCCTGCATAAATGTAGTCTTATTTATTATTAAATTTACAATCTGTTCTTCTTCAGTGAAATTCACACAGCTCTTTGCCCATAGATGTTTCTAGCTTACCAGTCATACCTGTATAGTCTATATTTAAGAATTTGAGAAAAGGTAGAAAAAGATGGATATTTGAAAATCTTCCATATTTAGCAATTTTTTTCACCATATTTTGGCTCTCTAGATATGTGGAACAAAAGTTCCCAGGATCCTCAGCTTTCATGGCTTCCTCTAGTCTAGAGGACATTGTGCATAGAGATGCACACATGTTTGCATCACGACTACCTGCTTGTCCCCATTTAATTCCAATTGGGTTTTCAAATCCTATGGCCTATACATTAGAAACTGGCACGCTGCCCTTGGCAGCTTGTTTCTTAATCCCCTTGTTATAGCTATGTTTTACTGTGTTTGTGGGAGAGGGAACTTTCAAAGTGTTATCTTTGAGTGTATGATTAGGAAATATGTTAATGATGTGTTATTGATGAAGGTGTTAAGTGTGGGTCTTCTCCAATTGCTTCCAAGTGTAGTTTGTCCAATCTGCTCTACCACCTCTTCATAGCATAGCACTGGGATTCATTTTTTTTTTGGGGGGGGGAGGCATGAAAATCAAAAAGAGTAGTGTTTCCAAGTAGATGAGGTTTTGCCACATGCCACAAAATAAGAGTTGGAAGGGACCTTAGAGGTCTTCTAGTCCAACCCCTTGCTCAAGCAGGAAACCCTATACCATTTCAGACAAATGGTTGTTCAACGTTTTCTTAAAAATCTCTGTTGTTGGAGCACCCACAGCTTCTGGGTCTCGATAGATCCAAGACTGATTTTGCCCCCTTGTGTTTGGGAAGTGAGTTTATCCATCTATTGGAGGAAAAATAACTAGACTTAAGACTTACACCATAATTTTGCTGTGTCTCTTGTCCTACCCAAGCAAGCCAATGTCCCCGATTTTCAGCAACTGTGAACAAAAGCTGAGAAAAGGATTTGGTGGACACACAGGCTGTATTTTCCATCATCCTAATCAAGGCTAAACGTCACCTGGAAACCTGATTCCCCCACATTGACCTCACATATCTAGAAAGGAGACCCAGAGAATGTGCAATGTTAAAGTTGCCACAGTATGTAGGGCTTTGAAGAAGTTCTTCATTCTAAAATCCACATAATTTTCTGCACTGGGGGAGCACATGGATGCAAGATCTTGCCTGAAGACATAATTCATCTGAATGTTTTGAACTAGGCAAAATAATTGACAAGTTCAGGGAGTTATGCCCAACTTCTGGAAGCATCACCAATAGGTTGTTCTTACCTGTACATAAAAGGGGGTACCATTTCCCACTTATCTCTCAGAAACAGTGTTCTATGGCCTCTCCTTTCAAAATATTGAAAACCAGTGAAGCTCAAACCAGGTAGCTGGTATGTAGAGAAGAGAAATGCCAGGTTGGGTCTTTCTTTCCCTTCTACTCTGACTTTCCTCTCCTTCAAATACTATTTCAGCATTTCCAGGCTGTCAGATTGATTTCTAGTGAGAATATTGACCATTTGAGCGGAGTGAAAGCTCTGATCCACTTCCATTGCCTGCCTGTCTTCTCTCCACCCAATCCTCCTTGGCGCCATCATCTTTTCAGCCATGTGCACTGTGTAGAAGCCCTTTTGTCCAAGAACGATCCTTCTAAAGGAGAATATTTGTAGCTCAGAGTTGAAATGAAGGGTACTTGGTGCTCTCTGAGCTTGGTTGTTTCCTTGCAGACGTTTCACTACCCAAACTAGGTAACGTCATCAATGCTAGTTTGGGTAATGAAATGTCTGCAAGAAAACAACCAAGCTCAGAGAGCACCAAGAACCCCAAGGACGATACTTCTTCACAGAGTTCTTGTTTTCACTTCTTCGGCCCTTGCTACATCCTCTGTCATGACATTCATTGTGTAAGAACAGCAGCATCCAAACTGATCAGCTTCAAAGAAAGTTTTCCAATTATTGTAAATGAGGAGGAAGGGTGCCTCAGCTATCCCAGGAACCCTTTGACAGAGATATAACTCCAGCAGCAAGAAGACCCTGCCATGAAGTCATAGCTGTAATTTTGTCTCCCTCTTTCCAATTCCCTATCCTGAGATGCAGCATCCAGATAGTTGAGTTTGTTAGGGCAGAAAACTGAGTGTGAAATGCAGTGTGTGGGGGGAGAGGGAGGATAATAATTACGGTTTTGAACTAGAACTGAGGAAACCATGTTTCAGTCAATATCCAGTCTGTGGGAGGGAGAAAACTGGGAAAAGAAGGTGCTATTTAAGCTGCTGGAGGAAAAGTGGAGGTACTGCTACTCCTTCTTGGCTCTGGACTAGCAAGTGAGTGTTTTACTAGCAAAAAATGGATGAAGATCAAATTATGATGGGATAATCATAGCCAGCAGTGTATACTTTGTTGCAATTAATCAAGAATAGTGAAGAATAGGGACTTTGGATGGAGTAGAAAAACGAAGGTGGATTTGAGAAGACTCTTGGGAGTCTTCCACCATTTACCTTCCATGTTGCCATGATTGTAGCTGGTGGTCAAGTGGATGATGGTGCCTTCATTCCTGCATGACGCGGTAACAGAACATTGTGACCTGGCAATAGCAGAGCAATTTTCATCTCGGCATTTGGATTGGCACAGATTGGTTAGAAGGGTTTCCAGGACAGGCATTAATAGTAATCCCACTGGAGCCAGAGCCCAAGGGAACACTTTTTAAATCATTGTGCTATTTAAAATTAGTATTGCTATGTATCATAGTGTTGAATGTGAGGCTTGCTCTACATTTTTATAACGCATCCATTCTCTGGAAACTCCTGCCTGAGGCTATATAGACTCAGCTCTCCTACGAACAGACATTTGCATCTATTGCTGAACACATTTCCGGGATCATCTTGCAAAGATCAATTTTGTGCAAAAGTTGATTAATAAGGATAGAATGGCCAAGCATTAAGATAAATGGCTACCTATGCTGTAGCCCAGAGTGATCTTTGGACAAGATGGGCAGCATATAAATTTAATAAATAAATAAACCTCTATGTTGGCCCAATAGGAGCATCATTCAATTTAGATAATACATTAAAATCTTAGGAGGAAAAAAAAATGCTAGTGACAATATTAACCATTCATTTCCACTTTGTAGAGATTTGTATTGGTGGCAATGTTGTGACTGTCATTCCTTAATTTCTGGCTCACAATTTTGCTCCTTTCCCCTACTGTGGATTTCATCACTGTAAAATTTCCTTTTCTTCTAATTGACACTGCTATGCAGCTATTTATAAGGGATTGTATTAATTACTTGAACGGTATGTAATTAAGTAAAACTGAAAATTAAACATTCAAAGTAGTTGTTAATTTTGCCTGGCATACATTTGCCTGCCATAGCTGTTTAAATGATCGTTGAAATTGAGTTAATATATAATTTGGTCTCATTTCCCTTCCAATATTTTGTACATCACATATCTAGTTTTAGAAGATGAAAAGTGTAAGTACTCTATTATGAATTTGATAATATTGTTTTCAAGGACAATGTGTTTGGGGAGTGTGTCTTGGCAATCCAGATCCTGCCTTCTAGCCCACCAGGGCAATTACAGATCCTTGCTTTGAATATTCATATTAAGGTAACAAGTATTATCTCTATAACCAGAAGACCAGGAAAGTCGTGTTTAATAGTCAAACTAAAGATGTCTAGATGGGCAATTCAGGAGTGAATCCTACATTCACACAATAAACCATAAAACACAAACATCCTTTTGGGGAAGAATTTGGGGAAAAGAAACCTCAACTATGGAAATATGCTTGAAAGTCTCCAAAATGTCCTAATGTTTCCTTTTAAATTTAGAAAAAACACAACTGTAATATGTTCAGTTAAGACAAGAAGGATTAAATACCTGTGACAATGTCCCAATCCTCTGCTTATTCACCAGAGTAAATTGCCACTGAATTTAAAGTACAGTAACACTTATTCCCAAATCAAAAGCATAGGATTGCGCTACAGATGAGGTCAAGTTCTTAAATGCAAGAAACAATTGCCATAATTGTGGCATAAATGGGATATATAGAGCAATCCTATAAATGTCCATTCAGAAACAAACCTCATTTAGTTCAAAGTAGCTTAGTCCTAAGCAAGGCCAGTGGTGGCGAACCTATGGCACAGGTGCCAGAGGCAGCACTCAGAGCCCTCTCTGTGGGCACATGCGCCATCGCCCCAGTCCTAGGTGGGTTTTATAAAACCTTTTCACTTTAGGCCTCCACTGCCGTGTGCAAAAAAAAAAAAAAAAAGGTTCAATCAATCAGTCAATTTCAACTTCTCGTGGGAAAAAAAAAGATCTTGCAAAGTTGGAATTGATTGGTTGAACTTTTTAGTTCCCCCCCCCAGTCTGCCGTTACCACCACAGCCCACCCAATGGGGCACACCCAGCCAATGGGCCACACTCACCTGGCACCCGACGATGCATAAGTGGGTTTTGGGTTGCAGTTTGGGCACTCGGTCTCTAAAAGGTTCGCCATCACTGGCTTAAGCTCTTTCTTCTCAATACAGGCCCAAAGGCCGAACACAGTGAGGTTTCCACCCACCTTCTGCCTGACTCTCCCAAGTGTATATTTCCCCTTCTCCCCCATGATCTATCACACACATGTCCACCTCTCTGGAATAGAACTTTAAAAAGTGCACAATGCAAATGGAAGACACCTATTTGTATATAAACAATCCTTTATCCTTCCATAATTGGAGCGAAAGGAAAGGGAGGGAAGGGAGAACAGGAAAAACAGACTTTCATGCAGTAAATTAAAGATGAAATGTGCAGCAACCTTATTGCAAGATGCCATTTTGCTTTAAGAAACATGTTTATTGCACCATTTTTTTCAAATTTATTTTTTGGGAAGGGGATGGTCAAAGTTCAGAGCCTCTCTGGTTGGCATCTCCTGGTCAGAGAGAAAGAGAGCAACGGGATGAGGGTGGCAAGGCGTGGTTCTTCTGGCAGGATTTCCTTTGAAAGATGAGGTAAAAATGTTTCCAAATTTCTGGATGGGTTGGCGCCAAGACTTGTCCAGAAAGGGACCCAGCAAGGGGCCATTTTAAAATAAATAAAATAAATAAAAGCCCACCCAACTTCCAAAGAGTTTAATCATAACAAGAAAAGCCAGGGAGATGGCGTCAGGAGGGCTGGGGTGGGGTGGGGTGGGCTGTCTCCCTTTTCATCATAGGCCTGGATGGAAAGGAAAAGAATTCACATTGATGGGAGATCAGGAAGAGGAAACCACACTGAGGCGCTCCCCCCTTACAAGGAAGGCTTGGGTGGGGTCTGCAGCAATGCCACAGAGCTGGGTGCCTTCTTCCATCAGACAGTATTCAATGTGTGGCCAACCCCGTGAGGGCTCAGAAGGGAGCCTGTGTGCGGGAGCGGAGGGCATCGGTGTCTTCCTTCCATCAGATCTGCAGAGCCTCTCCTTCTTGACAAAAGCTCCCCAAGCGGTTATTATACGGTCGTCACCCTCATGACCACTTCACGGCTGGAACCGGAGCCCCCACGATGTTCATTAGGCCGCAGGTGGCTGAGAATGTGCAGAATTGTATAACCACAGTGATGGTTCAAAATAGTCCTAACTCGCTGGCCCCGCTGGGAGGTCCTCTCACTCCCTGAGGAGGGATTCGTCCGTGAATTCCGACCCCCTGGCTTTGTGCTCCCGCCAAGGGGGTCCCCCAGGTCCTTGGCTTTGTCGTAATTCAGCACCTTCCATTGCTGGTTCACTGCCTGCCAGCGCTTGAATATTCGATACACCGAGGAGCCTTCATGAGTGATCAGGCCTGTGGAAAGAGACAAGGGACAACAATTGTGATCCTTGCACAGACAAAGGGGGTGGCTTGAACCAATACGCTTAGATTATAGGACATTGCCCGATTTGCAAAAGTCTCAGCAGCCAGTAGAAAAATAGTCACAGGCTTAGAAAATAGATTCACCAAGGCCCATTTCATCTAACACAGGGGTAGGCAACCCAAAACACTCAAAGAACCACTTGGACCCGTTTCCCACCAAAAACAAAACACTGGGAGCCGTAAAACCCATATATCATAAAGGTAAAAAAGGATATATGCAGTGTTATCTTCATTTTAGATGTCAAAAGGGTCTCTCTCTCTCTTTCTGTCCTTGGTCTGCCAGTTCTCTTCCCCCCCCTCTCTCCCTCCCTCCCTCTCTCCCTCCCTCTCTCTCTCTCTCCGATCTTCTGCTCACCTGGCAAGCTGGCTTCAAGCTGTTTTCCAACAGGGGTAGGCAACCTCAGCTCTTTTATGGACTTCAACTCCCAGAATTCCTGAGTCAGCATAGCTGGGCCAGCTAGCTCTCTCCTGCCCTTCCTGCTTCCTGCAGAGACGCAGCAAAGGGAGGAGCCCTGCCCCCAAAGCTTTTCAGCTTGTCGGAGAACACCGTGAGTCCACTCTCTTTTACACACACACATACAAACACAAACAGAGAGAGAGAGAGAGAGAGAGAAGCAGGGAAGCGCAAGTGCCTCTCTCTCTCTCTCTCTCTCTCTCTCTCTCTCTCTCTCTCTCTCTCTCTCTCTCTCTCTCTCTCTGCAAATGGCAGAGGAGGCTGGGAGCCAAAGGGGAAGGCTCAAAGAGCCACATGCAGCTCCAGAGCCGCAGGTTGCTGATCTGTGATCTAACAGCTCAAAACGTTGGGCCAAGACCAGGAAGTGAGTGGCTTGGGCTACACTGTTACTTCTCAGGCCAGTCCATCCCACAGAATTATTGTAAGGATTAAATCAAGGATGTGTCGCCGCCTTTAGTCCTTGAGGGAAGGTGGGGTAGAAATGCAACCATCAATCAATCACCCATTTTGCATATTTGATCAGTTGCCATGCAGAACAAATCATTTCCCTCAAATATTTCAGCCCATCTTCTTAGTTCCCGCAGGCCACCCCTCACACCGTCTGGATTCACACACTGTATGAAGCTATGATTGGCTTAACTGTGGGGTGACGAATAAGCCAAAACTGGCTGGGTTCACAGTATTTGCTAAGCTGTCCTTTCTCCTTATTCCTTGGCTTTACTTCCAACTGAACGTGTAGCAAAGCGTGAGCATTTTATTTTTTTTACTGTTGCCATATCTCCATTTTCTGAACTTCAGACTAAGCTCTTCAGAGCAAGAAATTGCTCTATTCCTCCCCTCCCCTTCTGTATAGTGCTGGGCACATTCTGACACTACCTAATTAGATGAATGAATAAATGAAATAAAGCTCAGGGACAGCAGGCTGATGCGTTGAATTCACTTGGGCACCCCTTCTTTTTATTTCCACCTCCAACTTTACTGAAATTCATTACTCTGCCACAAAACACCCTTATCTTTCTGATCATTTATCTTCTGCTCCTCACTTGTATACATTCAATTTTCACAGAGGAACAAAGAGCTCTGTTTCAGGATATGAGAGATCTAAAGATTTTCATACATTTGGAAGCCAAGAAAAATGATACAGAAATTTTTTTTGGGGGGGGGGAATGAAGTATTTTTCTTCAGTGCTCTCTGTGGATTTAAAAATCTCCTTGTTACTTTTTGAACATACATTACATTATGCATAATTTGGTATGCTCTAAAATCCTAATCTTTGGCTCCTCTAGTTTAAAATGTAAGAATCCTTTAGTTTAAAAGTGTGTATAGTATTTAGCTTTAACCACAAAAGTTCTAATAAATAACCCTGACATAGGCTAGAAACAATAATAACAAAGAGGTCTGAGGAACTTTAAAGATCATAGGCTGGATTGGAAAGTTGAAAAATATTGCAGAAGGCAATTGCAAACTACTTCTGTAGTTTGCGTGAACTGTGTCAGTGTAAGTCACCAGATGTACTCAATTTTATTTTATTTTTAAAAAACTAATATATTTATGATCACATATATGCTTTTTTGGATTACAATCCACCTAATGAACTACAGGGAGCAGCCACAGGTCCATCAAGCAAAGGAGAGTTGAAGTAAGAGCATTAAAATCGTGATTATTCGCTTAATGACCATTTTGATTAATGATCAAGTTGCTGGTCCCAACCGTGGGCGCTAAACAAGAACTACCTGTGTATGGACAATGCACCAGCACCGGTGCTGCCAAGTGCTTCATTATTGTTTTTGCACAAAACTAACTTGGCTTCTCATCTAAAACTATATTATTGAGGCTACGATATGACTTGATGAATTCAGCTTTCCAAACATTCAGTACAGAAGTATATGTTTTCATTTCTTTCAGCCGCCTTGATCTTCTCTTTTGTTTTACAGAGACAGGAAGCAGAGTTCCTTCCAACATTAAGATCTGCTCTTCTGAGGAGGCAGGACTGCTGCTGGCTCCGCTCTGTCCCGCTGACCTCCACCACTGCGAATGCGCGTGCGCTCAAGAAAAAATGGTAGTGAATTCTTGGTTTTCTCTGGTGAAAGCAGCAGCACCAGCTGGAGCCTCCTGCAAGGATTAAATGTCCTTAGCATGAAATTTTAATGATTCTGGGTGAACAAAGTCTTCTGGTTGCATAGTCATAACTTGGGTAAACAAAGTTTTCTCCTAGATCAGGGGTAGGCAACCTTGGCTCTTTTATGACTCGAGGACTTCATCTCCCAGAATTCCTGAGTCAGCATGGCTCAGCTTGGAAACCTCTCCCTTTCTCCTCAGCATGGCTGGCTCAGGAATTCTGGGAGTTGAAGTCCACGAGTCATAAAAGAGCCAAGGTTGCCTACCCCTGTTCTAAATGTAACTTTGGGAGCAGAAAAACAGAGTGGACTATATATTTTATTCATCATTCTAAAGGAAAATATTCATGATTGGTATGAGAATTTTCCTCCCATTTTTTCCCCCCAAGAAACAAACTCAAACTAACCTTCTCCTCATTTGATTTGGTTTTTTGTTATTGTTTTTTTGGGGGGGTGGGGAAATCTCCATGTGTGTAGAACAAGATTTGAATCTTTTGCTCAAACACAAAAAGTGACTTGACCTTCAGCAATTTACTACAGGTAGTCCTTTCACTTACAATAATTCATTTAGTGACCATTCAAAGTTACAACAGACCTGAAAAATGTGACTTATGACAGTTTTTCATAAAGTTACAACTTTGGCAGCATCCTCATGATCGTGTGATCAAAATTTGGATGCTTGGCCAACTGGTTCCCATTTATGACGGCTGCAGTGTTCCAGGTTCATGTGATCACTTTTTGGAACCTTCTGACAAGCAAAGTCAATGGAGAAGCCAGATTCCTTTAACAACCAGGTTACTAACTTATCAACTGCAGTGATTCACTTAACAACTGTGGCAAGAAAGATTGTAAAATGGGGTAAAATTCACTTAACAACAGAAATTTTGGGCTTAATTGTGGTCATAAGTCAAGGACTACCTGTATTACCGTAAATGCCGGCGTATAAGGCGACTTCCGCGAGCGCTGAAATCGGCGCCAAAGACGGGGGTCGTCTTATACGCCGAGTCGTCTTATACGCCGGAAATACTGGTAGTTTCCGGCGTATAAGATGACATTCTAGGAATGAGGCCCGGCTATAAAGATGGGGGTCGTCTTATACGCCGGGTCGCCTTGTACGCCGGCATTTACGGTACTCAGACTTAGGGGGTTGAGTTTTCAGGACTGGGTATCAGAATAGAATTTTTAAAGCTGCACACACCCCTTAAGGAAGAAACTGTACATAAAAAACTCATGTGAATATTTTCTTCATACAGACAAATTACTGAGCACGTTTATATGCAAAAGAGACTACCAAAGATTTCCTTGGCTAAATTGAGATTATATTTTAATGCTGGTGATTTCAAAAATATCACTGAGCTTTTATCGTATCAGCATATGTTTATGTGGAATGGAAATTTAGTAGACTGTCATCGTTTGTGGATCTCATTGGAAACTTCTGATTTATTTCCATTAAGGGCTTGGCAATTACTTGGGTCAATATATAGTAAAAAGGACCTTTCAATTCTGGGACTGAAAAAAGCCGGAGACGTTTGGGCCCTCTTGGGTTGTAGACTGGATTGCTGACATTGAAGCTCATGAATGTTTAATTTTATGGAAGAGGTCATTGACTTGTATCATATTTTCATTTGAGTTGGCATCTTTTTGGAACAATATTTTAATGGACATTAAGTCAATTTATGGGGAAATCATTTCATGTTAAAGATGCTAATGTTACATTGGATTATGTTTCAAAAATGTGGAATTTGACTGTGTTTGAGCAGCTTTGGCTACATTGGGCATGCAGAATTGTTAAGACAATTATTTTGAGAAACTGGAAAAATATTATTTTATTATTATTATTATTCCAGACATTAAGTGCAATTATCCAGATAATTAAAAATGTGACAATATCTTTCTCTTTGACATACCGTAAATGCCGGCGTACAAGGCGACCCGGCATATAAGACGACCCCCGTCTTTATAGCCGGGCCGCATTCCTAGAACGTCATCTTATATGCCAGAAACTACCAGTATTTCCGGCGTATAAGACGACTCGGCATATAAGACGACCCCCGTCTTTGGCGCCGATTTCAGCGCTCGCGGAAGTCGCCTTATACGCCGGCATTTATGGTAGATATCCTGGTATTTATAATAATAGAGTCTTATTCTCTTTTAAGTTTGAAAACTAATACAGGTAGTCCTCACTTACCATGGTGCATTTACTGTAGTGATTGTTTGAAGTTAGAACAGAACTGAAAAAAAGTGACTTATGACCATTTTTCACACTTATGACTGTTGCAGCGTCCCCATGGTCAGGTGATCAAAAATTGGACGCTTGGCAACTGAGTTGTATTTATAACTGTTACAGTGTCCCAGGGCCATGTGATCACCTTTTGCAACCTTCTGACAAGCCAAGACAATGGGGAAGCCAGATTCACACAACTGTGTTACTATCTTAACAACTGCAGTGAGTCACTTAACAACTGTGGCAAGAAAGGTCACAAAATGGGGGTAAAACTCACTTAACCAATGTCTCAATTAGCAACAGAAACTTTAGGGTCAATTGTGGTTGTAAGTTGAGGGCCACCTATATATTTTTTAATATTGAGGAATAGGTGATTTACTTAGAATGGTTTATAATTTTTCCTTTTCTCTTTGTTTATTTATCACTAGTTTAAAAGTATTCCTTTTAGTTTTGCCCATTGTTTTTATTATTTTGTGTTTAGGGGTGCACTTTTTAGTCTATTGCTTAAAAATATATAACAAAGGGTTATGACTGGAGCAGCATATAGTGGCTACAAAATATGTAAATAAATAAATTGTGTTTTAAAAAATTCTCGTAAGCCATATGTAGATCTTAATTAGAATAAGAAAAAATTGAACATAAAATGTTACCCAAGTATCTGCCATAAAGACTGGCATCACACATCCTTCTATTTCTTACTAGTCCTAACGATGGTGAAGAGTTAACTATTCTGTTACAAAATCTTTGGAAAAATCTTTGGAAAACTGCCACCAAACCTTAGATTGGGATGGGGGAAAGATGGCCCTTTTGTGATTTGTGGATTTCAACTCCCAGAATTCCTCCCATAAAAAGGCTACTGTTCCCCATCCCTGCCTTAGATGAGCTCACCCTATCTATGGTTATTAGCACAAATTATGGAAAATATAATGAACATTTACAGTTTTCAGTTAGAAATATTTATTTTACATGCTTAGGGAATTGATTTTCCAAGTTGAAATATTGATGGGAAATGTACATTCGTTGAACTTTTTGTCATAAAAGACAATATAAAGACTTTGTTTCTGGATACAGTGTTTAGGAATGTCTATGGAGATTCTCAGTCATCCAGGTCATGACTTTTGTCCCAAAAGTGTTTTTTCAAGAGGCAACTGGACTTTCTTGTTTTTCTTTGAGGAAAAGAAAGAAAAGAAAAACAAGAAAGTCCAGTTGCCTTTTTAAAAAAAGTACCTTTGGGACAGTGTGTTTAGGAATAAACAAAATCAACTCTCTTTATATAAATAAATGGAACGATCAGAATGTGTAATCAGAACTTTTCCAAGAACCATTCACTAGATGAGATGTTACAGTAGGGTTTATATATATTTCAACAAGCGAAATTGGTTTATGATTGTTCTGATTACAGGCACCTGTATTTTTCTATATTTTTTTAAAATGAATCTTGTGAAAGAAATACAAGTCTTCCTCTTGGTCTGTTCACATGTTCAAACTTCTAGTACACTAATCAAATATAAATCTGTACCAAAGAGGCAATCCTTTGAGCGCCCAGCTGCCATCTCCCAAGGTGGGGCATTACCATGTAATACAGGTTCAGTCAAATCAAGGGGGAACAGAAAAAGTCATTCATTCATTTCTCAGTGACGGCGCATGGCTCCTGCCCACAAGGATCTGCCTGTTATCCTGCCCATCTCAACAGAGCTCATCCATCAATGCCACAGACCTGGCTCGGTCTCTTTACTGAATGTCAACAGCTTCCAATTTAAAACAGGTTTCTTTCCAATCGAGGGTTTATAAGAGCTAAAGGAAAAATATCCAGTCATCTGATGAGAAACCCACCAGCAACTTTCAGCACAGAGTGCGCCGAGGACAAATTACTAAGACTGAATATGCTTCAAAAATGATTCAGGGGAAAAAAAAGGAAGCACCCTTTTTGTCATTCATTAAAGCACTAGGGTCAGCTTTTTTTTCAATTGGTAGGCGGGCCTAAATAAAAAGATACGACTCTTTTAAGGAACCTACTTCTTAAAAATTAATACAATTCTTAAAGCAGCCAATTAATGCAATTAAATTCATATTTGTAATCAACAGTACATACTTTTAGAAGCCACTGTTTTTTTTTATGGAAATATCTCAAGGTATTCTTTCCATAAAAATCTCTTAAAAGTATGTATTTCAACTATTATTTAATTAAATAATAATTTAAATAATTAAAGGATTTGGGCTGAATTGCTGACAATGCCAGTTGGCAACGATAAAGAAGGTCCTTGATTTAACAAATCTTGGTTTAGAACAGCGATTCTCAATCTTCGTGTGACGGCGACCCCGTCACACGGACGCGCTGCGCATGCACGGCACGACGCGCATGTGCGGCGGCGCCACCATGTGCGCCGCGCATGCGTGGCAGCGGCCCCATGTGCAGCGCGCATGTGTGGCGGCGGCCCCGTGTGCGGCGCGCATGTGCGGCGCCACCCCCATGCGTGGCCTGCGTGCGCGGCCCCATGTGCGGCCCGCGTGCGTGGCAGCGCCCCCATGCACGGTGCGCATGCGCGGCGGCGCCCCTGGGGGGGGAAATGGCGGATCGCGTTGTTTCGTGACCCCCGTAAAATGGTCGATCGACCCCAAATGGGGTCGCGACCCATAGGTTGAGAACCGCTGGTTTAGAAGATTTTGGATGGAAAACACCAAATTTTATATCTATACTTTCTTCCATTTACACATGCTTAAAAACACATATACGAATTACAAAAAAATATCTTTGTCTAAGTTCTCATTTGGATGTAATGGGCATTTTGGTTTAATGGATACCGTAAATGCCGGCGTATAAGACGACTTCCGCGAGCACTGAAATTGGCGCCAAAGACGGGGGTCGTCTTATACGCCGAGTCGTCTTATACGCCGGAAATACTGGTAGTTTCCGGCGTATAAGACGACGTTCTAGGAATGCGGCCCGGCTATAAAGACGGGGGTCGTCTTATACGCCGGGTCGCCTTGTACGCCGGCATTTACGGTACTTCTTTCAGCCTGTTAGGTTATTGAATTGAGGTTTACTGTAATGCTATAGTAATAATAACAACATGGCAAGACTCATCAAGACATTTTTGAAAAAATCCTGATGAGCAGTTATTCCACTCCATCTATGGAATAAAAATACTCTTGCTCTCTACAGAGACAGCAAAAAAGGTACAGGTACTTCAGGCATCGAAATGTGAAACGCTTTTCCACCCAGAACCAATCTTCCAATCATTTGTGTCTCCAACCTCCTACTATTTATTTTCTGCAACTCAACTGCGTGCTAGGGAAGGATGAAGAAATTAAACAAGGGTCCAGCATTTCCCTGTCCTCCAAAACTGGCAATATTTTCTCTATTCTTTTAAACTCGGATCATTTGATGCCATCGTGCTTAGTAAGGGTAAAGAAGTATTTATCACACATTCCTTTGAAAGTAAATCTGGTAGTTTTGCACAAACAAAAAAACCCATTACAGAAGGATTGAAATAACAACAACAACAACAACAACATGACTGGATAATCAAGTGACTAGAAATAACAGGAGTCAGTAGAAACATCAGAAAATTTGTGCAAAGATCGATGGCACAATGGAAGACACAGTTGCAGATCAATGGTGAGAGGCTGGGAGAGGTTAATATCAAGAGAGGAATATTTCAAGGAGATTCATTATCACCATTACTATTTGTTATTGCACTGTTTCCTCTGTCAACAATACTGAATAACTCAGGACATGGCTATCAAACATCAAAAACATCTGCCAGACTATCCCACCTCCTTTACATGGATGATCTGAAGCTGTATGGAAAAACATCATCTGAAATAGAATCGCTGCTCAACACTGTCCGTATATATAGCCAAGATATTGTATGGAGTTTGGCTTGGACAAATGTGCCACACTTACTATCAAACAAGGAAAAATAGTGAAAACTGAAGGAATCAAGATGCCCCACGAAAATAACATTAAGAGTCTGGATGAGGAAGAATACTACAAATACTTGGGTATCCTTCAAGCTGACAACATCAAGCACACGGAAGTCAAGAAAAAGATTAGAGGTGAATACATCAAGAGAGTAAAGAAGATCTTAAAGTCCAAACTCAATGGAGGAAATACCATAAAGGCAATCAATACCTGGGCAATTCCAGTCATTAGGTACACAGCTGGAATAGTGGACTGGACTCAAGCAGAACTAAAAGCAATGGATAGGAAGACCAGAAAAATAATGACAATGAATCATGCCCTTCATCCACACAGTGACATTGACAGACTTATCTACCAAAGCAAATAGGTGGGCGTGGAATGCTACAAGTACATCAGATGGTTGAAGAAGAAAAAATGGATTTGGAAGAATATCTGAAGAACAATGATGAAGATGCACTGAAATTATTATATCAGGAAGGCTTACTGACTACTGGAGAGACCAAACTGGCCTACAAGAAAGACCAAATGAAGAACAGAATAGAGGCATGGGAAGACAAGCACTACATGGCCAATACATGAAAAAAATAGCTGGGAAAGCAGATAATAATAAAACCTGGCAATGGCTAAGAGCAGGAAAATTGAAGAAAGAGACCGAGGGACTAATTCTGGCTGCACAAGATCAAGCCTTAAGGACAAATGCATACAAAGTCAAAATTGAGAAGACAGCAACAGACAGTAAGTGCTGCCTATGCAAAGAAGCTGAAGAAACAGTGGACCACTTGGTAAGCTGTTGCAAGAAGATTGCACAGACTGATTACAAGCAGCGGCATGACAAAGTAGCAACATTGGTGCATTGGAAGATCTGCAAAAAATATCATTTGCCTGTAAGCAAAAACTGGTGGGATCATAAAATAGAGAAAGTCATAGAAAATGATAAAATTAAACTGCTCTGGGACTTCAGAATTAAAACAGACAAGCACCTGCAACATAACACCCCAGACTTAACAATTGTCAATAAGAAAGACAAAAAAGTCTGGATAGTGGACATGGCAGTGCCTGGAGATAGCAGAATAGACGAGAAAGAACTGGAGAAGATAACAAAATACAAAGACCTACCAATAGAAATAGAAAGACTGTGGCAAAAGCAAGCAAGGGTAGTACCAATAGTCATAGGCGCCTTGGGTGCAATCCCAAAACAACTGGGGCACCACTTGAACACCATTGGCATTGACAAATTCGCTATTAGTCAATTGCAAAAGGCGGCCTTATTAGGAACTGCTTCCATCCTGCGATGATACCTGTAATACCATCAAACATCCACATCTGCCTATCCCAGGTCCTGGGTAAGGACTCGATAAGTAGACAAAATGCCAAATCCAGTCTGAACATCCAGCTGACTGTGCGATGATGCATTATTATTATTATTATTTAAGATTTAGTCTCCAATTCAATTCATAGTCTGGGACTGGTAAAAACTTAACAATTCAAATCCTATCCAAGGACCTAAGAGCTGTTAAGGTAACGTCTGAGTATATAGGCAGTTCCAAGTAAGGTGGTTTGTTGCAAAGCCAGAATATTCAGGTCTGATAAGTTCGAAATTTCCATTCATCTAGGTAGCCCTTTGGGTATTGCTCCAAGGGCTCCTACTGTATTATTATTGGTATACCCATTGACTTCTTCCTCCACAATCGCTCAACTTCAATTTGCAGATCACGGTATTTCGTTATTTTTTCTAGTTGTTTCGCTTCAATTTGTGCATCGCCTGGTATTGCAATATCAATGAACCAGATTATTATTATTGTTGTTGTTGTTGTTGCCCATGTGGTCTTGAAATATTCAAGCCGCTTCCCTCCACCATAATGCTATTCATTTTGCCTGCTTGAAAGTACCGGAGTGGGAATTATGCCCTTTCAATCTGCTAGGGCAGTGGTGGCGAACCTATGGCACGCGTGCCAGAGGTGGCACTCAGAACCCTCTCTATGGGCACATGCGCTGTTGCCCCAGCCCCGCCTCCCCCCACAACCCCCTCACCAGCAGCCTGCCCAGAGAGGCTCCCCCAAGCGTGACCCACACGGAGCAGTGCAGCCAAGCACATGGCAGCTGGGCAGCAGGGGCAAGACTCCGCCCTCGCGCCCCATGACATGCAGATGATGCTGCAGGGTGTGGGCGGAGGGCGTGGCCGCCATGGCGCTGTAAGGCTGCCTGGGCAATCTGTGGTGAGTGGCCCTGCGGGTGAGCGGAGTGCGGGGTGGAACGGGGGGCAGAATGGGGCGGGGGTGGGCCAGTTTTGGGGCATTCGTTCTCTAAGAGGTTCGCCATCACTGTGCTAGGGATTACAAGGGAGGGGATTGGCTCACTTATGTCTGTCATTATGGAGTATTTGGCACGTAAGGGTAAAGCAGAAGTGAGGGGGAAGAAGGAACCAGAAGGTTGTCCCATGGATGAGAGTGGGTAGCAGAGAAAGGCGGGGTTGATTTGTAAACTAAACAATGATGACATGCCAGCCTAGATGACAGACGGTTTCTCCTTTCTCTAGCAATGAGCGGTGTGTTCAGCTCCAAAGGCCTCAACAGAAATATTTTGCAAATTCTAGGGCTATGACTAAGCTGCACGATGTAGCGTCATGCAGTTAATATTAGGAAAGAGCATGCGTCACAAGAAGAAATGCTTATGACCACTTACAAGCACAGTTTCCCTCTGATACCCTTTAAAAGATCTTTTGGCTATCGCTTACTCTAAAAATAATATATGCCACCATTTTAAGAGTCCTCTGGGTCCTTTAAAGTAGCAACATCTTTTTTTCTTTCTTTTTTTTTTTCAGCCCCCACGCTTCACCCTGAACAATGCTGGGCTCCTTTAATTACTGTTAGATGTCTTCCTTAAATATTCCTATAAAACAGAGTGGTTCTCAACCTGTGGGTCGGGACTCCATTTGGGGTCGAACGACCATTTCATGGGGATCGTCAAACAACGCAGTCCGCCATTTTTTTCCCCTTTTCCTTAGCTGTGCTACTCCCTTTTATCCTATTGGCTTTTGAAAGCCAATAGAATAGACTCTCTTGAATAGAGTCTAATTCTATTGGCTTTCAAAAGCCAATAGGAATTGTCCAGGCTGTCTCTGCCCTGCTGAGCCCACCAAAAGTCCCATTCTGCAAACGGTGCTGCACCAGTTGTGTAGTCCTTGACTTACGACCGGTTGAGTAGTCCTCGACTTACGACCGGTTGGGGGTCGCAGCATTAAAAAGGTTGAGAACCACTGCTGTAAAAGATAAAGTCTCCAACTCAAGCTGAACTCTGCTGAATTCGCAGATATATCCATGTAGTTTCTTTGACAACAATATTTGACTGTTGTCTTTTTAAAGGACTTTTGTTTTTAATTTTACAGCTTAGCCTATAATTCAGAGGTTTCCTGGTAGTCTTCCAGCCAGGCGCTAGCCAAGTTCAAGCCTACTTGCTTTTTTGAGCTCTGCTAAGATTATGGGAGTCCTTGGCGCTCTCTAAGCTTGACTGTTTTCTTGCAGATGTTTCATTACCAAAGAATGATATTACCTGCTTCGGTAATGAAACAAAGTAGAGAACAACCGAACTCAGAAAGGACCAAGGACCCCACATTTAAAGCCTGAGCTATCAATATTCTCTTCTTTTGGTATCTGCTAAGATTGTCTAGGTGCTGACACCCAGCTGGGGTAATTTTTCTACATTTTTAAAAATTGAATTTCTCCTAAGCACCTAAGTTCCTTCAGCTTTCTCTGAAAGTCGGGAATGTATTTTTCAAACTAAATGGCACTCCTTATTCTAAGCAAAGCTGATCTTGATCCTAGAAAGAGCAAAAGCAGCCTCAGAATTAATATGTAAGTCCTAAAATAAAAGGCAGCGGCTTTGGACACAGTGTGAAAGCTTAGCAATTTAAATCCCTTATTTCAGTGTGCAAATGTTCACACACAAAACAATCACCAACTATATCCTGTCTTCACATGTTGGAGACTGGTGCTGTCTAGTGAATTTGAATTTTAGAATGGACTTTAGGTGCTGTGTAAATTCTATATGAAAAACAGCTAAATTCTACATTTTACAGTATCTAAATTATGAAAATAATGCCTATTAGTGTGTTCGGCATATTTCAAGAAGGGGGAAAGGACCGTGGAACTAACCAATGAAAATCAGTTCATTGGTTCAATCTCTGTCTCTTCTAGAATTATTCAGATATAATTATCTATATATCAAGAGCTTGTGTTTGAGATATAGCGATATATGTGTATGTTCTGGAGATGAATTAGAGATTTTAGCCATCTGTATGAGAAACAGGACCAGCTATATTGGCATTATGTGCAGGGAGAACAGAAAATACCACCAGTTGAAAAGCCCTGATACCACCAAAGTGATTTTCAAGATGTTGAGTTCAGAGTGTAGTATGTTTGCATTAACTATATAAACATGCAAAGGACTCTAAGTGTTAAAAAACAAAAGAAAATGAAAACGAAAACATAATAAGGTATGGCAGCAAATTGTTGCAAACTCAAACTCAAGTAGGCCGCAATAAAAACATGTCTGTCACTGCCTGTCCTAGTTTCATCCAGCATGTCTCTATACCCTTAAGACCAGTGGTTCTCAACCTTTTTAATGCCGCGACCCCCAACCGGTCGTAAGTCGAGGACTACTCAACTGGTCGTAAGTCGAGGACTACTCAACTAGCGCAGCACCATTTGTAGAATGGGACTTTTGGCGGGCTCAGCAGGGCAGAGACAGCCTGGACAATTCCTATTGACTTTTGAAAGCCAATAAAAGTAGACTGTATTCAAGAGAGTCTATTCTGTTGGCTTTCAAAAGCCAATAGAATAAAAGGGAGTAGCACAGCTAAGGAAAAGGGGGGGGGGAAATGGTGGACTGCGTTGTTTGGTGACCCCCGTGAAATGG